>NW_007579773.1:112375-113033 GCF_000690725.1 Stegastes partitus
CTACATGTAGAACCCATGGAAAGACGAATGAAGCCCATGGAATAACACATTAAACCCATTAGAGTACATGTAGAACCCATGAGACTACATGTGAAAACCCTGTATAGGCTCATGAAGAACCCATAGGATTATATGTGGAACCAATGGAAAGACGTGTGGAATGATGGGATGACATGTGGAACCACTACATGTGTGACTCGTGTATATTTCCATGTGGAACCCATGGGACCACATGTGACCTTGTGCTTTGACTTGTGCAAAAACATTGTATTGGGTTGTAACACGTCTGGCTGATGGAGCTGCTGCCACCAACAGGCTCTGACTGGATCTGAAGTCTGTTGAAGTCAGTGTGTGGAGACGACATCAGTGAGGAGCTGCTGTTTCCGTGTCTTATGTCAGAACCATAAAACGCTGATCTTTGAGCTGTGCAGCTTCAGGCTGGTCTGTGCTTTGAGGTGTTTAGTGCCTGAAGACGCAGCTGAAGAAGGACAATGGTGGAGCTCAGGAAAGCAGCAGAAAGCTGTTTGTGAACGAGAACTTTCCCTGGAAGAAGCTCAGTAAGTGGATCTTTGATTTGTGTTTGTCACCAATAGCTGCTGTTGGTCTGCTGCTGTCGGCGTCCACAATCTCCTCATTGCTCGTTTGTCTTTATTAGTTT
>NW_007579774.1:0-49751 GCF_000690725.1 Stegastes partitus
AAAAAAAAAAAAAAAAAAAGGGGGGGGAAGAAGATCGTGGAAGAGAATGGAAGGAAGATGACAAGATATGGTGTTTGTCTGATCCTTGAGAGAGGAGAGGTTTCATTACCTGGGGGACTTCAGCAGGGGATGTCTCGACGGCGGTGTGTGTTTTTTTTTTCTTTTTTTTTCCCCTCACTGCTTGTCAGAGTTGTGGCGCTGCTACATACACTTCTGTGTTTTAAGTCACTCTGGGATTTCAGTGGCACCAGCAAAAAGCCAGACAGCCCAGGAATCGGTCGTGACGGATGGCTATGTCTGTCCAAAGGGATAGAGGGGTCACCGGGGTTCACGGCAGTGATGGAGACACTTCCCTGCTCAGCCCCCATGACTCTTTTAATTAACCTCTTTGGGAGGCCCACTATAGGTAATCACCGCCTGGAAAGTCCCGTCATTAGGACTTATCTGACCTCTGTGTGTCCAGTTGTGTGTCCAGCTCCTTTCACTGCCTACTCTACCTCCCATTCAACGCTGTAATGACACTGCCACACTGGGGGGAAGAAGACTACAGCAGCGAGAGTCGAGAGAGCACTTAGAATTGTACGCAGCCCCTTCAGAGTTGTCATTTTTCCGTAACCCCTAGTTCCGGCTTCACACACACCTCACTCACGGCTTTGTTTTCTGCTCTCCATTCATCTCTCTAATTCTCCCCGCAAGAATTATTTCACAGCAAGGCAACTTCACTGATCCCACCAAGAGACGATCACAGTTTAATGGCAAATTAGCCAAGGCCCCACTTGCCAGATTCCTTTGTACCTTTCCTCCTCTCATCTCTCATTTCATCCTCCCTGCTCTTATTGCAGACCTTCTGGCCTCA
This sequence comes from Stegastes partitus, assembly GCF_000690725.1. Lineage (NCBI taxonomy): Eukaryota > Metazoa > Chordata > Actinopteri > Pomacentridae > Stegastes > Stegastes partitus. The sequence goes on from NW_007579774.1 coordinate 857, forward strand.
TTATACGCAACCAAACAAGAAGCATAGACAGAAATAAAAATTATCTTATTTTCCATATTAGACTTCTAAGGGACAAACAGGCCTCGGTACTCCTTAGGGGAAGCAAACTCCTCTGAGTGATGCCCCAGAACAAGCAGATCAAACGCCTCTCCTCTAGCTTCTCGGCTTTCTTCCTATCTCTCTATTTTGGTTGCCTTCTTTCATGTTGGGGAACAGTGGCTTAAGTGGCTCTATTGGAGCTCTCTGATGGGCTCTCAAACGAAGTCTTTGTGAGCTTGGGAAATAAATTGGTTTGTTCTGAGGCTGTGACTCCTGTGGCGCCACCTGCTGTTCCATCTCTGATCTCTGCCTTGTCCATTGAAGGGTAAGAGGGAGGGGAGGGGAGGGGGATGCAGGCAAAACAAAGTACACAAAGCTGGCAGGGAAGAGGTCAAGAAAAAAAAAAGAGGAGGGGGGGGGAGGAATGGGATGAGTCATGCAGCTTGCTGTGTTGGAGCATTTACATTTCATTTCAGTAGATGAGAGTTTTATACATGCTAAATGAACACTGTGTATTTTATTTATTCACAATGGAAGGAGGGGGATGAAGAGCAGATAAATGCACGAACCCACAACTCCCCCATGTGGACATCCGGAGCAAAACAGCTCTTAGGAAAAAATGTAAATCTTTGATGAACTCACTTTTCTGTTTTAATGAACTGACTTCTATCAGTAACACCTCATTAAAGCCATAATTACAACTTATGACCAACAAACAAACTGCAAAGTGTCGTGCTGACATCAATTTTTCTTTCGCTAACTGTTTCGTTATATGTGTAGTTTACTTCTGCCAATTGTTCATTTTGATTCCAAATTCCCTGTTTTTTTTTTTCATATCTTTTTTTCATATCCTCATTCACATGCAGCCAAGCAGAGTACTGGGGTTTTTTTTTTTGTCTGTGAGGCTTATCTGGGTCTTTGCTCACTGTGTGTGCTGTGGTGTTTGCATCCACACCCATGTCGCATCTGTGTGTTTGCATATGTCCTTTTGCCCACAATGAGGATCTGCATATCAGAGATCCTGGTTTTAGGCACTAAAACGGGAAAACAAAGCGTGGTTTCCTTCAGCTAAGGATTTTTGCATGAGTTTGTTTCTTTGCTGTTTATCTTGTTACAGAAAAGCCGGCACTTAAAGTGTGAAAATCAATGTAAATGTATTATGGATCATAAGCTGCTTCCCATAGCAGACTGATTGCTGTTTTAATTTTGCAACGAGAGCCCTTTATACTCTGATATCATTTACATAAATTTTGCCTTTGACATTTTAGCAATTGGACACTTATTCAAGGTGCTTAAGGTTTGAAACTCACGAGGACTGAAGAGTTTAGAATATGTCATTTGCTGTAGTGAGGCCTTGTGAAGAGATTGTGTAATGTTTCTTTCCACGTCGATTTAAAAGAAATAAAATAAAATTAAAAGTCTTTTACAAAGCAAGAGCCTGTTATTAACCTTTTAAAACAAACAGGTTAGCTGTTAATATTCCAGGTATATTTATTCAGCAGTGATAGAGGAAGTGCTGATATATTATCTTAACGTTGTGTTTTATTGACCTCGGTTTTGCTTCCTCGTTGTTTGGAGTCTCACAGACCACATTACTGTACAGCATGTGTAACAATATTATTTTACTTGTAAACTCAAATATTTTTCTCTTGAGATAGATTTTTACCTTTTCTGTGACCTGAACAACACGTGTAGAAAAGTACTGTGGCAACCTCCATTTGCACCTGCAGTGAATGTGACAAAATGAAAAAATACCCATGAGGGCATTCCTAAACACCAACAATTAAAAAATAAAAAATAAAAAATAGAATAAAATAAAGTAGGAAGTGATGTGTCACATGGACTCTGATGACAAATATGTTCATCACAGAATCTATCGTACATAATGACAGTACTTATCATTAGGTTTAACTAGCAGACAGCTGTGTTACATACAAATCAGTTGAAAACTGCAAAGTAAAACTCACATTTGGAATTTGGAAGGCATCATGTGGCACGAATACTACAGTCAACACCAAACACACAGCACGAGCCAGTGAAAATCCCCTGTATTTACAGTAACTTTATTTTGCAAATGGGGTCTTTGGAACTGCAAACAGAAGTCACTGTGTTGTTTTTTTGTACAAAACTTCTGAAACACCGAAGCAGAAAGTTGTGTTTATGTGCAATTTTTACATAATTATGGAAAAGCCATAAAGTGTGAGGGAGGTAAATTGATCTTAAGTGTGTTTTTGAGCTGTTAAAGAGATCAGAGGTTCTCCTGAACCCAAATACAGCATTAGAGTGAAATGAAAATAGTATTGCTGCAATATAATAGCACATTTATTTGGGGGCACATTTAGTGTGGTTTCTGAGGAGTTTTTTTTCCAGGAAATTCTGAGAGTCAAACCCTTTATTTTGTGCATTAAAGTGATTTTATTTATTTATATATATGTTTTTTGCAACAATTTGTCAAATATATAATGGAATATACAGTACATGGCTGTAATTGGAGTTTTTTTTATCGTTTTGTGGTTATAAGAGGTCATATTTCATTTTCATATATTTGGGAATAAAAAAAAAAAAATGCAGTGCTGGAGAAAAATGACCCGGTGAGGATTTAGTGGTTTATAGATAAAGGACGGATTATCAGAAAACAGATTAAACATCCGGAGTACTGGATACTCAGTGTCATTGACAATAAACAGGTGCAGTTTTACAGTTGAAACTATGATCGATCATATGGTATTGATGCTCAAAGTTGGTTATCGAGAATATGGGGTAAGGATATTTTTAAATTTTGGTTGTGACTCCTGGAATGGATGCAGTTTCTAACAGAGCTCTACAGTGTCTTGAATCCCTGAAACTGTTACGTTGTTATCACCTGTCCTAAAGTTGTGAGGGCTTGAACATGCTGGAAAAAGCAGTGCAAATTGGAAAGCGTGAAATTTTAACCTGCACCTGTGTACTTCAAGGGCCTGTTATTCAGAAAATATTCATAATATGAAGGCCTGAAGATCATATTTTGCATGGTTTCATTAAACTAAAGTGATTGTACATAAAAATTGTGAAGCTATAAATATACATTATTTTATTATGAAGTTATTGTGTTGTAGCTGAATCTGAGGTGGGAACTTTTTTCAGATTTATTTTACTTTATATGGAATTTATGGGGAAAAAAATAATAATTCAAAAAAAAAAAAAAAAGGAATTAAGCCTCCCAGCACTGTAGTGCAAAACTTATTCGGAAAAATCTTTAACTTATTTAATTGAAAATTAAATTAGCTACATTCCTCCACTGTTCACTGGTCCATATCAGCACAATATAGGGGATTAAATAATAGAAAAATGTGTCATGAAAGGCTAAATGTGATTTTTCTATGAAAAAAAATCTGTTATTCCAGTATTTCCACCAGTGAGGGACACTGTAATAGAACATGTGTGCTGTCATGAAGTCACAGCTTCCTGCTGGCATCACAGCCACACTCCCTTCCTGGTGAAGAAGTCTGTTTATAATGTAAAGACACTAAAGCCGATTATGACTGAGGCCCGGAGGCGGGGCAACTGAGGTAAACCAGCGATTTGATTGGTTGGCGGCGCTGCAGGACGTCTGACGTGACCAATTGAAGGGCGCAGTGATTTGTCACTGTATTTGACCACTCGACCCCTCACCTGTCAGCGGTTTTTGCACTTCTTCTCTAACGGCAGTTAGTTCTCAACGCCTTTCTGTCCCGCTAACGCACCCGTTAGACGGAACTGAAATGTTTCTTTTTAAAATGCCGGAGCACTAAGTTCAGTACAGTCTGTCCCTCGTGTTATCTGCTCCAGCCGGACTCCGGGAATGACATTTGTTGCAGCTAACAGGATGGAGTGGCTGTTCCAGCGCTGCCACAAAGAGGCTGTTTTGAACTCAGTCTTTCGCTCGGTGCTGCTCATGTCATGTTTGGTGAGCTCCTGTCATCATTTCGTGCACTTTTGTAAACATGTTGTAGCTGAAAACTTCGAGAGGAATGTACAACAAGAAGGTCAGGGATGCAGATTTTGCAGCAAATTGTATTTTCTTTGCAAATATTTCTGCAGGATTGTACGTGCCACGCTGGGCTTTGATGCTGGGATGCACACAGAAGTAGGACAGATTATAAATTGGTCACTGCGTCCACAGCCAAGGCCAATACTCATTTATCTGTGACAGGCAGTCGCCAAATAATAAGAGGATAAATACTGAATCCAATCCAATCCAAACATGGCAATCCCTTCAGAGGGCTGCAGATAATTAAATTGAGCTATAACTTCCCTTCATCCAAATATAAAACATTTAACATCCGAATGTTCATGTAATTATACAGGCATCACTGAGGAATGGCACAAACATGCTCTTAAAAAGTCTTTGAGGTGACTGGAGATGTGTCAGCAACTCTAAAGCTCTTGTCCTCTTGCTCCCCACCCGACTCTCTGCAGTTCCTGGTCCTGACCGTGTCCATGTATCCTGTGTTGTGGTCCGTCGGGGTCCAGCTTCATTCAGTCTTCACAGGGAGCTACGTGCCGGGTCACCATTCTGTGCTTCTCATCAACAGCCCCAACGAACAGGCAGCCAAGGACATTGGCAGGTACAGGAGAGGGTGGTCGTTACAGTCAGGTTGCATTTTAAAGTGTTTAAATGTGATAAAACTGGACACGTTTCATTTTAAAATGTAGTTTAAACACCTTCAGAGAGGAATGTATCACTAACGTATCATTAAATGTCATTAGGACCCTCATGTCTGTACACACTGTGCAGGGCCGGTCCCAGGATTTTGGTGGCCCCAAACAAGATTTTGTTTGTGCCTCCAAAACACACACAGAGCTATAAAACTGTAAAATGACTATAAAAGCAATATCAGCGCATAAGATCTATATGGCAGGATGATGTAGAAGCTACAGTGCCTCCAATGCAGCGCTTTGTAGAATGGACTGACTGCACTTCATTGTCGTTTTGCGAAAGGTTGTAGAAAAAAAAGAAGCTCTTGTGTGTTTTTATTTCTTTGAAACCAATCACAGTCATCTTAGGCAGAGCCAAGAACAGCACAAGGCCCCGGTGTTTGCTCAAAGTAGTGACCAGAAATTGTTTTGATGGAATAAACGAGAAAAACTAGCAGGGCTGCTTCAGCTCACGATCCAAACCTTTGGTAAAACTTGTAATTTTAAGCATGCAGGCTGCTGTTCAGAAGTTGCCGCTGTTGGTTCCTATAGTGAAGGAAGTTTCATAAATGCCAGCACATAGGATAGCAAAAAAAAAAGGTGTGTTAAATGCACAGCTGATGGCGAACTTATATCCACAGTCTGCATCTGCTAAGTCAGACTATGTCAGTTATGAATAGTTGCCCTGAAGAGTCTGACAATATTCCTTCAGGAGAAATCATATTAGTTGACAAGGTAAAGGGTCCTGGTGAGCAGAGATGCTCCAAATATTTCAGGAGCACCCCTAAAAAGATCACACATTGATCAAAATACCAGCTACATCCAACTAGCAGACAATCAAAGCTCGCCTTTATAAGTATTTAATGATGCTTCTAATCCTGCTCACGCGATCTAACAAGCAAATGGCAAGAAATCACAGTTGTTCTACTGAAATACATTCCAGCTAAATTTAATAATAGATGCACTGCTTTCCATCCAGCTTTCCAGGTTAACATCATCGTGGCTACGTACAGTTCAATTTATTTAATAACAAAACACTTGTAATGTTGCAAAAATCTATTTACTCAGCATTCAAAAAACAAATGCATACTACTTTAAAATTAAAAAAAAAAAAAAAAAACATTTTAGAATCAGTGCAGGTGAAAGTTTGGAATACTTTCTGGACAGCTTGACAGGTCAAATCTGTGGCTTTGATCAGTCAGTCCGAAAACATGACTTTTTCTTGAAGTTTTTTACTGGAAAGCTGTTTTTTTTTAGTTGTTGTTTTTTTTTAATACATGAGCCACTTGTGCAAAGTCACAAGGTTCATCCAAGTAGGGCACGCATGGAGATTTATTGCCCCACTACACTGGCAAACTCAGCAAATCAAGACGGTGCTGCTACGTGACAACAAAACATCATGTTGAGAAATGAGCAGCACCGAAAGTTGCACTGATGGTGCGGCCCAGTAGTCCTGACCCTCAGCAACTGCACAGAGAGTTAATGTACAGCTACCACTAGCCACTTGGCTGAGCTCAGACACTGTAAGTACCTCTGAAACTGAATAATTAACACGTTATACTGCTTTTTTTTTTTTTTTTTTTCATCTGTGCAACAACAGAAGTCGTGGTTTGATTCGATACGTCTGCCAGTTGCCTAGCAACCTCATGGCAGCAACAAAAGGAAAAGTCTTTGTGCACAGCCAAGAAGTAGTCCAGCACAAAAACATGCACATTTTTATAGTTTTGCATTATACACAGTAAACACACAAGATGATGCATTTAGAAGTGAGTTTTACACATGCTTATAGGTTGAGTTAGTTGTCTTTGGATGCAACCAGGCTAACTGTTTGCCTCCGTCTCCAGACTTTGCACCGCTGGTTTTAAACTAATTCAACAAAAAAAATTTCCCCATGCTGTTGAACTTTACATTTAATCAAGATGTTTATTTCAAGCCTCTGCTTTGTGACTTGTGGTTTGCAAATTAGTCAGAAGCGGTTTAAAAAATTCAAAGTCAGTCCGCCCAACACAAGTTTGACTTTTCTGTCTAGAGACGAGCTACATCATGTCAAACCCACAAGTGGAGGAGAGCGCTGTGTTTGCACTCTCATCTCCTTTGTTGGCATTTTAGCTGCATGCAAATGAGCTCTTTCTATTAAGCAGATGTCAAGAAAGTAGCCACAGTGCGATTTCCAAGTATGTAAATCACTTTCCTCTAGAGCCCCTGGCTTGAGGAAGGGGGCATAGCAGAGGTGGTAGTAAAATATTATATTAGCTGAGCTGTAACAGAAAACAAAAATTGGCCGTCTCTTTCTGAATTTACGTCATTAAAGTCCTGTCCTTCAGCCTGCCTGATGAGCGCCATAATGAAGGGCTCAGTTGCACGATGTAACAGATAAACAGCTGGTGGTTTGTGTTTAATTTCTATTACCTCTTTCCATGTTTCATTTCTATTTCGGTTCCAACTCTTCTGTTTTTTTTTGTTTTGTTTTTTTTCAGAGCAATCATGGACAGACGGCTGGCAGCCAGTATTAACATTCTCTCCAGGACCTCCACAATGTAAATCACACTTGACCCCTACCATGAAGCACATTTTCTATCGAGCTGTTATGTCCCTCACATGTACAGACACAGAAATACAATGAACACGTGCTCTTTTTGTCCTCTCTGATGCATTGCTGATTTCCTAGGAAACCGCAAGGTGAACGGGCTTACATCTGAATGCTTTTATCAGTTTCCTTATCACTCGAAACTTGAGTGGCAGTTGGCCTTCGAAGCAGTCGTGTTTTTGTATGCATGGATTAGCTTTCCTGTTAATGCATAACCCCGAAAGGAACAAGGAAGGAAAAGCTCAGACTTTTGAAGAAGGAGGATAATATTTGGCCTAAAAATAGAGGATGTGGTTGGATTAAGGGTGAGAACAGTGATGGAGGCGGTCAGGGTGTGTGAGCGCAGGTAATGTGTGACCTTCAGTTAGATCCAGGCTTATTTAGTTTTAAATGTCAACTTAGATTTTGGCATTTGTCATGAAATATGCTTAAAGCCAGAAGCATTTTTTGGTTATATTTGCTTAGTCTGACTCATTGCATGTACGTTGCAGGTAGAAGCCTGACACTGGTCGCACATTTCACGGCTTTCCTCCTACCCTCACGCTATCCATCCATTTTCAGAATCCACTTCACTACAGTAAACAGCAACGACTTCTGAGCAGCAACCGACCACAGTGAAGGTTTAAAACTTTGCGAAAGATTTGCAAAAATTCACCCCTGCTCGTTGTTTTTTTTTTTAGTGAATTATCCATATCCACAGTGCCCACCTTGTAAGACAATGTTGCATGAAAGCAATTCCACCTGTCTTTTTGCAAGGACACCATTGCATTATAGCTCCACACAATAATGTTGTGATCGGTTTAAAGAAATATAAACAAGGCAGAACTTTTCCCCTCTAGCAGAATGATCCTGAGGTGCAGACAGACCATTCTGATCATAGATATGTATAATAAAGGCTAGATGTCTCGTCCACACTGCCGGCCAATGGAATCGCACGGCCACACTGACGGCCATCTTGGTACGGTCCGCTCGCTCATCCATAACATTGTGTTGTAGTGTTGCATGTACTTTTTAAATAACCATAACTTGCTCAATTTTCTACCAATTTTCAAACAGTTTGGTTTGTTATAAACGTCAGAGGTGTAGCTATAACACTGCACTTGTGGATAATTATGTTACACTCTCACAGCCAGCAACAATTTGTATTTTAATTATTTTGTATTTTATTTGTAATTTTGTAATTTAAATTGTAGCCACGTTAATAACGTTTGTAAGAAACCAAACCGTAAATCCATCAAGATTTCAGCGAGATAACAGTATCTACGTTTCTGCAGATCACTCACCTTCCTTCACGTACCACAGGTTCCACCAGAGAGCTTCCCCATGTCAAGATGGCCGACGGGTGATCCTGTTCGAAAGGCCGCCTTGAGACATCTAGCCTTTATTATACATATCTATGAATATAAGACTCTGAGTTTCTAGATTCTGTTCTGCTGAATGGTCTGGCTATGCAAGTCAAATGAGTCTTCCACTATGCTCGGCGGCTGCATTGCTAGTAAGCGGATAGTACAAGAATGGCAGGCAGAGTTGTAGCCACATCTTACATTACACCACCTAAACCTACAACATCTCACATTTCTGCACATGCCAGATGAATGCATCCATTCGAATGTATGCGTCTTTCTGTAGTCATGGTGGTCTCTGTCCTACGGTGGCCGACGGGGGCGAATGACGTACATATACACAAACGAGCAGCATGTACATGAATGCGTTGCATAAACAGAAACGCGCTGCAAATACAGACGCGCCTCATAAATGAAAACAAATGCAAAAAGAAAACGCTGCATATCCAGTCACACAACGGCAGTGCCACAGGCCTCTAGGGGCAGTAGTGAGCTTTTCACCTGAGAGGCAGACAACGGTGAGCGAGACAAGTAACGTTAGTTGAGGGAAAAGCTGTATGAAAAGGTTTGTATTCTCTCGTCTCTATGGATAAACATAAATAACAGAGAGAACACAGGGAGACGATAGTAAAACACCACTTCAGCACCCATAGAAGCACAGTGACTGAAAAGCTACAGACTTAAAAACTGCCCCTAGAGGCCTGTGGCACTTCCATTGTGTGATTGGATATGCAGCATTTTCCTTTTGCAGCGTGTTTCTGTTTATGCAATGCATTCATGTACATGCAGCTTATTTATGTATATGCACGGTGTTTGCCCTGTCGGCCACCGTACTATCCTGCTCCAGTTTCATTAGGGTATTTTTACAGGTTTGCATTGTCTGCATAGTAGCCTAGTTGTGAGAAAGTGTCCTGTGGTTAGTTTATACTGGCTTTGAACGGTAGGTTTTGCAAATGTGGTTAAGTAGCACATTTGTTTGTTTTGCTGAGAGGAAGTAGTTTCAGTTAGTTCTCTCCCTACTATCCCTACTGGCTTTTCTTTTTTTCAGTTATATGCTTTCAAAATCCAGTTTACTCTTGCTGTTTCGACGATCCCACATACTGTAGCTTTAAATATTGATTTTTATTTGATGTGCTGTATTTCACAATCCACAAAAAAACACCATGTTCAAAGCACAGAGGCACTTTTGCTCTTGACACCGTAAAAGCCTGTCAGGAACAGTTTGACAGTATCACTGTAAATCACTGTGGCTATAATAAGTGGTTGGGCAAGGTTTAGATTGCTATGTTCTTTTGGAAAATATAGGTTTTCATGAAAGCTTTTATTTTATGGAATTTAAAGGCTCTGCACTGTGTACTGGTATTTTTCAGTCCCCAGTCACCTGCAGTTCCTCATGCACACGTGTAGTAAGTGGTACAGTGCAGTTCAGATGTCTTATGTCATCTGATTTTTTGTTGTTGTTTTTTTTAGGTACTATTGGAAAGGTGAAATCCAGGATGCAAGTGAAATCCTCATGGTAAGCTCACTGAGAAGTTCCTTTTTTGATCAACATCTAGTCAGGCATGTTGAAATAGAGCATCTGTAAGATGAGATGTCACTGTTGTTGCAGCTGGTGAAAACAAAGACCTCCAGGATCCAGCAAGTCATAGATTATGTGAGGTAAGAGGTCGCTCAATGCGTTTTGGGTCACGCATTTTTACATCATTGCAAACTGTATATGAAGTTGTAACGTTTTCATACTTAATGCTTCCGCTGCGCATCCTACTGTAGATATGAAGTTTAATTCTGGTTATTTTCATCTCAAGCCTTATTGTTTGCTTAACATTTCATTACTTTACACTAGAGTTTGTCCAGAAGCACTGTCAAAGAATTACAATCCCTGAAACATATAGCAGATTTCATAATGAGGTGGTGTTGCTCACACATTTTCTGTTTTTGTGTGTAAGAATGATTGCATTTGATAGTAAAAAAAAAGGCCTCAGTTGCTCCATTTTTAAAGTTATTTTTAGTTTACACCAGAACCTGACCAATACTGGATTTTTGGAGGCGATGACAATACAGATTCTTTGAGAGTAAAAACATCAGATTCTAATATATCAGACAATATTATGAGCAGCTTATCATAAAGACACAACTTGACTCGTCTGCTCATCTGTGATATGCGCTCTGCTACATGTGCTGCATACAGTGCTGAGAGTGCTGCTAAGAAAGTCAGAGCGCACTTTGCTAGACAAACTGCATGATGATGCAATTTTAAAAAAACGAACTGAACATTACAAACATGTTCATAATATCAAGAAAAAAAAGAAATATGCCATATCAGTATATCTCTGACACAGCAATATAGGACAATAATATCTGCCAACCGTTATATCAATCAGGCTCTACATTAAACATCCACATTTTATAGCGAATATTTGTCATTTTTTTCCTCTTATAAGTGACAGATGATTTTTTTTTTTTTTTTTTTTTTAATTCCAATACTTGGTGGATGTACTTCTATGTCAGTCTTTTCACACGTACAGTTTGCAGTGTCAGGTGAGACATCTTACACATTCCACGTGAAAAGCCTCTTTAATCAGTAATATTCCTTCTATTTCTGCCACATATGAACACAGCATTAGCGCCTTAAACTGACTGATCTGCTTACTAGTTACACAGCATATCTTTGGGTCTTTTCAAGGTCTGTGCATCCCTATGCAAACCCAGAAGTCCTCAGTTTCCCAGTGGAGGACGGCAGTCTGGCCTACATGAAGTGGATGGATGAAGCCATTCCAGATGACTGAGATGTCATTAAAATCAAAGCCAATCTCAGCATGGACTTCAGCCAAACAAGGAAACGGAGCCATGTGTGCAGGCTGTTGATTGAACCTTTGGATCGAAGGGTTCAGAAAGCACTCTGTTCAATTAATGTTGTTACATGACATTCACACTCTTTTCCACTCTGGTATTTTCACCAGAGCTTCTATGTGCTGCAGAGATTTGATTTTAAGAATATACCAATAGCTAAAGAAAACACTGTGAGATAAAAGTCTTAAACTGGAACAGGTGAAAGTTCCAGTGGACCACTAAGTTTAAAATAGAGCTATACAGTGATCAGCTACAACATTAAAACCACCTGCCTGGTATTGTGTAATATTGTGCTGCGGGACCTCTGGTGGTGCGCTGTGGTGTCTGACACTGTGATGTTGGCGGCAGATCCTTTGGGATACTGAGGTTTGTAGGGTGAGGGCCTCTGTGAATTGTGCTTACTCTGGTGCATTCCGCAGATGCTCAATCAGACTGGGATCTGGGGAGTCTGGAGGACAGATCGATGCCTTAGGCTCTTAGTTGTGGTCCTCGAACTGTTCCTAAGCAGGTTTGAGAAACTGCAGCCATCTGAGAGTGTCGTTGCCATGAAGGCAGTGTGCTTGGTCTGCGGTAATGTTTATGCTGGTGCTACATGTCAAAATGACATCCACATGAATGCCAGGATCCAAGGACTTCCAGAAGGATATTGCACTCATCAGCGTGATCAGTGTTAGACTTTCCGCCTGTTGGTGGTTTTAATATTGTGGCTGACCAGTGTATACTATGCTGCTGGTAAACATGATGCTTCTGCTTGCTGTTGTGTTACCGATTAGTTCCCAGTTGTAAAACAGATCAGAAGAGAAAAACTGCCCATTTAATCAAAGGTCACTTTTAATGCACTACCTGTGCTACATGGTATGAGCGAGAAAATGAAGATGCCTTGGAATATATTCAGAAAGTAACAGACTCAGTAGAAACATCTTGTCATTTTGCCTCATGCATTGTCAGAACTCTTCATTATACATTATTGCTTACGCTTTGCTGCTATTATAGGCTAAGAAGTGCAAACAACAAACTGAGTTTGTGTAGTTTATGAAGCCCATTCTGGCAACACTTAACTTTATGTCAGCCACTTTTGGAAGAAATAAAAATTTATAACATTGCTCATAATGCACTACAATTTAGCTGCAAGCAAACATAAGTGTGTATTAATTTGTCTGCAACTCTGCTGCTTTCCTGTGGCCCATAAGTTGATGTATAAATAGATGAAGAATGATAACATAGTGAAGTGCAGTTGTAATAATATAAAATACATGTTCATAGGAGAAGCAACAGTCATTATGCAAATACAAATAATGCACATGAAGAATCACTTAAATATATCTGCTTATAACTACATCACACATGCTAGGTAGGGATCAACACAAAGTAAAGTGTACTCAGACTTGCAGGTTCGGTGTCAATAGTTTGCAGAAGGACATACTGATAGCTACAGCTCTCTATAACATTAGTAGTGCTGCAGGTGGTTGTCATGTACGAGCTGTTATTGAACATAACGTGGCCCATAGCTTGTATTTATTGTTAGGATTTCTTTTAAAGCCATTTTCAAGGTCTAACAAAAGAAGATCAACAACATTCAGAAAGTCAGAGGAATCTATGTGTACCTACAGATCATCTGTCAGGCAGCAGAGGGAAAATACACAAACAAGTGTGTACACATGGTGTTTAATTCTCCTTCACTGGTGTGACACTGCGAGCAGCATGGAGCAGTTTGTGCCTTGTGTGAGTTAAACTAAAAAAAAAAAAAGACAATACTTCTGAATTTCAACGCCGCTCTGCTCCAGGTTGGCTCAGCTCGTACCGATAAAACATTTACTACCATCTTTTACAACCTCAGGTCAAGCTATAGAGAAGTACTGAGGATAAATTGCTAGATAGGATTGGCAGGGTTCTGCATTAGCGGACATGTCGACTGTTTGAGGGTCTGTTTTCCTCACCTCTCCTGTGTTTCACACGGAGCACGCGGAACTGCAAGGTGTAAAACTTGTGCTGCTGCTGATCAGAGTGGGTCTTCCAAAGTAAAACGCTAAATGAAACAATGAAAGTAATTTGTTAAAAAGGGATCAAAATGTTGCTTTTACAACTATGAATTGTACTCGACCACAGATGTTGAACATAAGCTTTGTGATAGAAATATTGTGCCTGTTAATATTCTGTTAATTACATTTCAACAAGGAGCTTTGATACGGTTTATTAGAACATCTGTTAGATATACTCTGCTATTTATGCAGTTATACAAAACTTGCCGGCCATGTGAGCTTACCTCATTAAACAAAAATACGCACTAAGCCTCGGTCGGCAGAAAGTGTTTCCGGCATGAGGCCCCGACAAAGGAACTGCAGACATGGTTTAGTGTGGCGTTGTGTCTGTGAAGCCAAAATAATCCTCCCTGTCAGGGCCAGAGATCAGGCCATGTGGTGGCAGTGTGTTTGTGAGGGCGTCTGACTCTTCAACATCTATCTAGCTTCCCGCACAACACACCACAGTACGAACACAGTGTGAGTGGACATGCCGTACTTCAATATGCTAAGCCTTTGACAGGTGCTTATGTGCCTTGGTGAGTGATAATGACTGCGTAATGACAAATGACGCTCCGTCAAATGGAAATTACATTTTCATTTTTGTATCTTGCAATTTTATTGAATGTTCACTAGATGGTGGTGTTTCAACAAACATACAAACCGCTGTTATTAAACATTCACATGTGAATCGAATTGAAATAACACTGGTTGCCTTTTTTCCTTCAGGAGTTGCCTGATTGATTAAGGGAGAGACACACCGGCTATATTTCCGCATAAATATTACCCAACTTGTGCAAACACGGAGACATATGGCCGACTCTTTTGTGTGTGATTAAATTCTCCATGGGATGCGGAGTTGGGAACAGGATAATTAAGAATCATCTGTAAGAAACAGACGCCTGATAACATGCTCCCACTGAGCAATTAAATAAACGCAGGATAACACACACCGCAAGATTCCTAAATAGTCTGCATTTTTAATTTTGATTTACACAGCTTACCAAAGTAGCTGCCAGTACCGCTTTGCATGTTTGTTTTTTTTCCATTCCTTTTTAGGTTACCTGCATGACATATCTTGACATCAGTTTGATGAGTTATCATTAATTAATGGGTTTAGTAATGCGTAATACATAAATTACAACTGTTTTAGAGAGCCTTTATGAGCAAATGATAGGTTTTGGGTTGCCAGATAGTGCAAAATCCTTCATCAAATTTGCTTTAATTCATTAGTGGTCACTTAATGTTCTAGAGAGAGACTGGAGGAAACACATTTATAAACACTTTATTAACACTTACAACTGCAGAGTTGATAAATTACAATAAACATTTTGTCACTGGTTTGACATTTATGGTTGCAAGTTCAATTCTTCTGGTAGCTTAGGAGATTAAAAACTACGAAACCCTCTATTATTGACTGTACAAACTGCTGATCCATGTGTAAATGTGTGCTGTGATGGTAAGTTACCCAAAACCATGCCAAGAATCATGTTTAAAACTGTAATTGATACTGCTATGTTTTAGTGCAAACAAGTGCAAAGGATTTATGGCTGAATAACTTTGAAAATTAAAAAAAAAAAACTCTTTGATCACAGGTGCAATTTTCATGCAGTGTGTGCCACTTTCTGGAGAAGGGACCCGAGCAAAGTGAATACATTCTAGGTAGGAGGAATACATCAAACAGTTTAATAATGGGCTGGGAGGGAACTGCTCTTTCCCGGGGAGGTGTGACATGATTATGCAGCACCCCGGATCTGCTTCCAAGGGCAGATGGTCTACTTTTATTTTATAATTATGCATTCACATTTAAATTTTTTCTGCTTTCTACAAAGTTTTTGCTATAAGAAAGAATGTATTAAATTATATCCCATCACAGAAAATGGAAGTTTTAAAAAGGGCGGAGAATGGGCTTTTATATTTAACAAACGTAGCACATAAGATGGACCCACTTGTCAATGGCAGCCATATTTACTGCAAACTTTAGACCCTTTTACTTGCAATGGGGGATGAGAAACTTTACACTCATTGTCCAAAGCTACGGTTGTGTACAAAAGTCCCAATTTTGCCCAAGATGCTCATGTTTTCTCCACCACGGTGTATGGTGAGCTAACAAATAAAAACAGACGGAGGAGGACAAAGGTGACCATTGGTGTGACCTTTGCAACCAATTAAATCAATTACCCAATACAACATCTAATAGAGGAGTTATTGTCAGTTTTTCGCCCTCCTATCCCTTCTCGGGTCACCAGGAATGCTCTGCAATTCATGGAAAAAGTTGGTGCTCGAGTACCCAAGCATGCCTAATGACATGCATGCGCACATATTACCCACAGTGTTTTGGAAACATGGCGCATATCTTGATTGAATGCACATACCAAACCTGGTGTCATCTAAAGGTTATGGGGTTTTAATCAAGTGAAGGAGAAGACTGTCATTCATCTTACAAGCAGTCAGCGACAACTTTATTAAGAATCTGTGATTAATCTCAACAAGTACAGACTCTTCATTGGAAAGTGGAATGTTGATGAACACAGAGAGGAGCAGGGGAAACTTAAAGTCCCTCTGTGGTCAATGATTCAACCTTGAGAAGCTCATCTCTGTGTATTAAAGGTACAAATTTAGAATCAGAATCATTTTTATTGTCATTATGCATACGCTTCCATACACAAAACGAAATTGAGTTACAAAGTCTAGACTTTGAAACATAATAAGAAAGCAATAAACACAAATAAGAAAGTATAAAAATATATATAAATATAAACATTGTAAACATTCTTTAAAAAAAAAAAAAGTTTTACTTCAATTAAAATAACTCCTTTGTGCTTTAAAATCACTAACCCTACATCTTTGCTTCCTCTAGAATGTCCAGAAGTCTCCACCTTTCTCAACACCTACCTCTGGCTGCAGCTCAGCACACCAGCTCACCTACGACTTCGCTCAAACATGGTAAAACTACTCTGTTCGACACAATAAGTTGCAAAATTGGAGTAATTCCACCAAACATGCTTAAACTGAGGCTACAAGGTGGCGCAGTTGTTTAGCATTGTTGCCTCGCAGCAAGAAGGTCGCCGGTTCGCGTCCCAGTGAGGACACTCGGGATCTTTCTGCGTGGAGTTTGTATGTTCTCTCCGGCTTCCTCCCACACAGTCCAAAAACATGTTGAGGTTAATTTGTGAGTCTAAATTGTCCGTAGGTGTGAATATGAGTGTGCTTGGTTGTCTGTCTCTAAGTGTAGCCCTGTGATAGACTGNGGAATGTTGATGAACACAGAGAGGAGCAGGGGAAACTTAAAGTCCCTCTGTGGTCAGTGATTCAACCTTGAGAAGCTCATCTCTGTGTATTAAAGTTACATATTTAGAATCTGAATCCTTTTTATTGTCATTATGCATACGCTTCCATACACAAAACGAAACTGAGTTACAAAGTCTAGACTTCGAAACATAATAAGAAAGTAATAAACACAAATAAGAAAGTATAAAATATATAAATACAAACATTGTAAACATTCTTAAAAAAAAAAAAGAAAAGTTTTTCTTCAATTAAAATAGCTCCTTTGTGCTTTAAAAGAGCTAACCCTACATCTTTGCTTCCTCTAGAATGTCCAGAAGTCTCTACCTTTCTCAACACCTACCTCTGGCTGCAGCTCAGCACACCAGCTCACCAACGACTATGCTTAAACATGGTAAAACTACTCTGTTCGACACAATAAGTTGCAAAATTGGAGTAATTCCACCAAACATGCTTAAACTGGGGCTGCAAGGTGGCTTGGTGGTTAGCGTTGTTGCCTCGCAGCAAGAAGGTCGCCGGTTCTCGTCCCAGTGAGGACACCCGGGATCTTTCTGTGTGGAATTTGCATGTTCTCTCCGGGTTCTCCAGCTTCCTCCCACACAGTCCAAAAACATGTTGAGGTTAATTCGTGAGTCTAAATTGTCCATAGGTGTGAATGTGAGTGTGCTTGATTGTCTGTCTCTAAGTGTGGCCCTGTGATAGACTGGTGACCTGTCCAGGGTGTCCCCTGCCTTCGCCCGAAGTCGGCTGGCATAGGGTCCAGCCCCCCTGTGACCCTAGTGGGGATTAAGCGGTGTATAGATAGTGGATGGATGGCTGGATGTTTAAACTGGAAACCAATTCTGATTAAGAACACCATGCACAAAGCCCCACCCAAGATGACGGAACTGGTTTCTTACATTTGTTACATATGAAACACTGGATGTCTGTTTTTATGTTTTTGAGATCAGTACACTGATATGATTTAGCTTCTATCACATAAAATAAAAAACATTATATGGTTGACAAGGCTGAAAACTCATACAGAATGGCATAATTGCACAGGAAGATCAGCTGCAGTTCAAGAAAAAATAGTTTGTGCCACTTTTTGTGCACATTACGGCGAGCTGTGTAAGCTTCAGCCGTGAGTCTGTGGATTTTTTGTGCCTTCTCATGCTGACATGCTGGAATTATACCTTTTACACCGCAAATTCGCCGAAGATTAGATCTGTCACACGCAGCCAAACTGCCGTAGTACATGTAAGCTTTCAATTGGCTTAGTGTTCTGTGTTGCAAGGTTACGTAGAGGGGAGGGAAGAGTGATGGCTCGGTGCCTGAGTGAGTAAGCCTACACTAAAGGTGATTGCTTTCTTCCTCTCTTCAGCACCTCCTCTTCTTCAATCTCTACAACTCCCTCCCTCCTCATGCTCCTCCCATCTCCCTGCCTCTGTGTACCTCATAAATCTCCATCTGCAGTACATGTGCTTTGTGTAAGACACACACACATACACACACACATCCACTTCCTCAGCAAACAAGAACAAGAATGAAAGAAATGGAGAATGAGATTGGAGACACTTGGCGAGGTGATAAAGGAGCTCATTTCTTCTCCCATACCTTCCTCTTGGCTCTGTTGCTCGCTCGCCTGCTCGCTCACTCCCTGAGCTGCTACACAGACTCCGTCATCAAAACACACAGTGAGGCGTGCTGGCTTGCTCACTCTCTATAGCTTGTGGACACACAGTACACAACCTCACACTGGAGCAAGCATTCAAGATGCAGCAGCAGGAGAGCATGTCTTCTGATTCCCTGTCAGGTAAATACAGAATCAAATCTCTTTCCCTTCTCTTGCATCCCTATCCATCATGTTTCCCTCCTTTTTCTTCTTTTTTTTTTCAGTGTTAAAATGCTGGCTTCTCTCTCCCATTCTCTCCCTCTCTGTACCCATCTGTCCATTTTCTTGTTTGTGTGTTTCTTTTCCTTTGAGATACACCCGTGAGTACATGTGTAGTGATATAAGAGGTGATAACCATGATGATTGTTATTGTAGTAAGCAGGAGGTGTGCCTTTTTCCATATGGCAGTGCTGAAGGAGTACATTAAGGTGGAGTAGCTCCCGCTACTACAACTGCCTCACTTCCAAAGCGCAGCTGTGAAAGTGCATATGGACTAGAGAATATTGTATTCTTCTGACCTAGATATAATGACAAGGCTTGTGCTTCTTCAGCCAGGATCTGCTTGTTGTCTCGTAACTTAGATGTAGTCGAATGCCGCAAAGTAAAGTGTTGTTCTGCGTATCCCCCGACAGAGTGACAACACGATTTGAATGCTGGCTGCTATGGAAATTCAGGTCATATGTGAAATTTAAGCTGTGAAAGATTGAAGCGAGCAGTTTGGGCAGAGGAAGAGTGTGTTTACACATGCAGTGCTTGGCCTGTGAGGTTGATAGTCGTCCTTGGTGATGAGGACGAATCGACCCTGCTGGGTATTGAGTTGGGAACTGGGATGTTCACACTCATCTTTAATTAGTTATGTAATCCATTTGATTGGAGTCAGCAAATGACAACCCAGAGGTATAAATACAGTGTCAATCAGGTTCACTCTGATTTACACTAACTGAATGTTAAGTTAGATGACACTGTTTACAGCCTTTTAAAGTGGACCGCAACGATCTCATTAGGACTGTTTGATGTGAGCATTTCTCAGAAGTACAAAAACTTGTGCGGCAAATAATGAGACTTTGTATTGTGTTGGAAAAATCAATAAAAACTCGGAATGACTCTGAGGATCAGTAGCTAAAATGATATCTTGAGAATTTGTTCCCAGACACATAATGTACCTCATTTGGTGCTGACATGACCACTATTTTATATATATATATATGATGTTTTTGGGGGTCAGGGAGATCTTACCCCAACGGGGAAGGCAGGAAAAAATGATCGTTATAGCTTGCCCAGACTTCGCAATACAAACAGGTACAGTATTGATTCTTGTATGGCTTTAGATTATGGCAATGTGAAGCTCTGACAAGCAGAAAAACCATGGTCACCCTTTTTTTCAGCCGCATTCATCAGCAGTATACACATTAGAACTCCTTCACAACATCTATTGTATAGCATCATTACTTTACTATTTTCTCTCTTGAAAACATGTTCCGACATTATTGTGAATGCAATATATCGTCAGTGATTGTGCACCGGTTTTCGTCTTGCTGGCTATCACATTTAATTGCAACCATATTATATTATTCATTTATGAAAATGTATACACAGTGCATTCGGAAAGTTTTCAGTTCCTTACAATATTTCCACATAGTTTGTTTCAGACTTATTTTAAAATGTATTCAGTTCATTTTTTCCTCATCAACCTACACACAATAGTCCACAACAACAGAGCAAAGCTGAGTGTTCTGTAAGTTTCTAAAAGAAAAAAACAAAACACTGAAATATCCAATTTATGTAAGTATTCAGTGTAGTGCTTCGTTCATGCCCCTTTAGAAGCAAAGACAGCCTCAAGTAATCTTAGGAATAATCCGGCAATTTGGCACACCTTTGTTTTGGACGTTTCTCCTGTTGGCACGATCCTTTTAGCTTCAGTCAGGCTGGATGAGGAGAGTAGATGTACAGCTATTGTCGAGTCTCTGCAGAGATGCTTTATTGTTAAGCTCAGGTCTGGACTCATGCTAGGCAACTCCAGGACTTTTAGAGTTTCCCTTAAGCCAGGGGTGGTGTGCCTCAGGTTGTTGTCTTGTGGAAATGTAAACCTTCACCTCAGCCTAAGATCTTCAGCAAAAATGTTTTGTATTGTATAAAATGTGTATTCATCTTTCCCTCCATCTTTACTAGTCTCCCAGTTTCATGTTGCAGCAAAACAACCCCACAGCATGATGCTGCCACCACCATGTTTGACTTTAGGGTTTAGGGATAGTCTTAATGAGGTGATGCTCAGTGCCTGGTTTCCTCCAAACAGTTTAATATTCATTGTATCAGAACATTTTTTTCTTCTTCTTCCCATGGTCTGAGAGTCATTTAGATGCCTTTTGGCAAACTCCAAGCAGGTTGTCATGCACCTTTTAGGCGAGGAGTGGTATCAGTCTGACAACTCCACCATAAAGACCTGACTGGTAGAGCGTGGCACTGATAGTTGTCCTTCTGTAAGGCTGAACCACATCCAAGAGGGAACTCTGGATCTCATAGTGATCACTGGGTTCTTGGTTACCGGTCTGACTGAGTCCCTTTGTCCCTGATTACTCAGTTTTGCTGAGAGGCCAGATTTATCAAAACTGTTGGTCATTCCAACCTTCCTTCACGCTGCCACGCTTCTGGGCACTTTCAAAGCTGCAGAAATTTTCTTTTATCCTCCCAAGATCTGTGCCTTGGCACAAGTCTGTCTCACAAGTCTACAGACAAATCCTGTCGACCTCATGGCTTGGTTTTTACTCAGACATACACCATTAACTGTGAGACCTTTTATAGACAGGTGTGTGCCCTCCCTAATCATGTTTAATGAGCTCAATTAAGCAAAGGCAGACTCCAATCCAGTTGTAGAAGCATCTCAAGAGCCACTCATAGAGGTAGCATGCGACGGAACACATTTGCATGTGTCATAACAAAAGGGTCTGAACACTCGTGTAAATTGGATATTCAGTGTTTTGTTTTTAATAAATTAACAAAACAAAACACTCCAAAAAAAACTGTTTTTGCTTTGTCATTGTGTCTAGATTGATGAGAGGAAAATGAATCCATTTAAATCTGAAACAACAGAATGTGAAAAATTTACAAAAGGTCTGAAATTTTTTGACTAAATACTGGGATTTGTTGTGTTTTTCATAACACTTATTCCTTCTTCTGACTTTGAGGCTTGTTTAATTTGTCAAAACATACTATTTGTTCGTTCCCATTGGATAATGTGAGCAAGGCTTCCTGTGTCCTTCCAAGCTGACCACAGTGCAATTTGTTTGTTGTCAGGAGCCCTGAAGCCAATCAGTGGAATCAAAGACTACAAATGAATAGATGGCATTGATGGAGGGAAAAGAAAACTAGCTGTTTATTACGGAGACCCTGATCCTTCACTCTGACCCTGATCTGTCTCTTTCAGAGTGTCACATGTTCGATTAAGTTAAGATGCAGTGAAAACCGAAGGAGCAGTCAGTGATCAACTTCATTGTGCTCTAAAAATGGAGACTTCACAGTTGGAGTTTGTTTAAATGACTTAAAATAAACTGAGTTTTAAATTGTGGCTCCACGTTGTGCCGTGGCAGCTGAAAGACAAAATATATGGCTGTTGTTGCTGCCACAGCGTTGTTCATGATTTACTGACACATCACTGCTGTTCTGATACGTCGCCTGTCACCCGTCACCAGATTCATCCGAACTCCCAGGTGAAATCACCATCTGTATATCACATCGACTTTGCCTGCACTTCATCTGTGAGCTAACCAGCAGCAGATAACATGCGCGGTGCAACTCTGGAGATGATTGTGGTACAGATGCACTTTGTGCTTCATGGGCTTCTCAGACAGATGGCTGTTATTAGTAGTGCAATCTCAGCATGAACAAGAAAGGCATAATTTACCATTAAGTGTGTTGTATTTGCCCGCAGCAGTGACAATAGTAAATGGCAAGCAGGATTACATAATGCGTGTGAGTGTAAGAGAAATGTGAAGGTTCACAGGGAGTTAAAGGCAAGAAAAAGGTGTAAACTCTCTGGAAAATTACTTGTTTAATGCAAGAGGGAGGTAAACAACATTCACTCTCTCAGCTTCTTTGAGGTACGCATTTCAGCTGAGCGCTACTCTGGTTTCCATTTTGACAGCAATACATCTTTTTTTTTTTTTCTGATTGCCTTGGCACAGTTTCTACAACAGTTTGAATGTGAAAAACTCTTAATCAAAGAGCCAAACTGCAACTGAAAAGAACTGGCAGCAAACATTTCCTGAAATAAGCTGCACTTTTATAAAAAAAAAAAAAAAAAAAAAAAGTATGAGCAGCAGACAAGAGAGACACATTCCCACTGTTTTCACCAAACACTGTACATGGCAAAATGAGAGCACTGGATGCAAAAACATGAGCAAGACTGGTGATGCGCACACAAAAACATGTTTTCGCCTCCGTTACTGGCAAGAAAGAGAGAGAGAGAAAAAACTAAAGTTAAAGTGGGTCTGGGGCTGAGTTTATTTCAGTAAACCTTTTTCTCACTGAGTCTGCCTACATTTCACCAATATGAATTAATGTATTGCTGTAGGGAGGATTTCTATTTGTGTGTAAACAGAGATTTGGGGATTTTTTTATTTTATTTTTTTGACAATGCAACCATGAAATACCTTAAAACAATAAATAAAAACATACCACTGGATCAGGGTTGAGTTGCAGTTAAAATCATAGAGTTCCAGTGCTGTGAAAAAGTATTTGCGCCCCTACAGGTGCTCTCTATTTTTGCATATTTGTCACGTAAATGTTTCAGATCATCAAACTATTTAAATAGAACATAACCCAAGAAAACACAAAATGCAGTTTATAAATGATGATTTCATTAACTGAAGGAAAAATCTTGTTCTACATGAAAAAGTAATTGCCCCCTTAGCTTCTACTAAATGTTCAAATTCATTTGGCAGTTGGGTTTGATTTCACCAGTCACATCCACGTGTGATTTCTGCCAGCTGCCAGCTTGTGGAATCTAAGCATCACTTTAATAGAACCTGTCTGATGATGCTGCCACGTTCTAAAGAGATCCAAGAACAGAAGCCAAACAAAGTCATTAACATCAGTCTGGAAAGGGTTACAAAGCCAGTTCTAAAGCTGTAGGACTCCAGCGAACCACAGTGAGAACCATCATCCACAAATGGAGAAAACATGAAACAGTGGTGAACCTTCCCAGGAGTGGCCGCCCAACCAAAGTTTCTCCAAGAGCATGTCGACATCTCATCCAGGAGGTCACAAAAGAACCCAGACAAACAGTTTATGTCAGTGTTCATGAATCCACAACAAGGAAGACGTTGGGTGACAATAGCATGAGTGGGAGAGTTGTAAGGCACTAACCCCTCCTGACCAAAAAGAACATAAAGGCTCATCTAGCATTTGCAAAAATATATATATATATATCTAGATGAGCCCCAAGACTTTTGGGATAGCATCCTGTGGACCGATGAGTCAAAGGTGGAAGTTTTTGGAAGACATGGGTCCTGTTAGATCTGGCATAAAGCTAATACTGCCTTCCCAAAGAAGAACATGATACCAGCAGTGACACATAGTGGTGGTAGTGGGATGGTTTGGGGCTGCTTTGATTCCACAGGACCTGGATGATGAAAATCCTCCTGGAGAATATCTGCCCATCAGTTCATAACCTATAAAGCTCAAGCGCAAATAGGTTCTGCAGCCTGACAATAACCGAAAGCACACCAGTAAGTCCACCTCTGAATGGCTCAAAAAGAACAAAATCAAGGTTTTGGAGCGGCCGAGTCAAAATCCGGACTTGAATCCAATTGAGATGCTGTGCCAACACCTAAAAGGAGCAGTTGATGAGTGGGTCAGAATTGTTCCATGGCGATGTAAAACACTGATCACAAGCTATCCCAAATGTTTAACTGCAGCTGTCGCCAAAGATGGAAGAACCAGTTATTAGGTTTAGGGGGGTAATTACTTTGTACGGGGCTGATTCATAAATCTTTAATAAATCATCATTTTATAATGGCATTTTGTGTTTTGTGGGTTACCGCTTAACTAAATATAGATATTAGTTTTATCTGGAATATCTAAGCTGCAAGGTGACTCGGAGCTTAGCACCGTTGCCTCGCAGCAAGACGGTTGCCAGTTCACGTCCTGGTGAGGACACCCGTGGGTTCTCTCCGGGTTCTTCGGCTTCCTCCCACAAAGTTCAAAAACATGTTGAGGTTAACTGGTGATTCTAAATTGTCCGTAGGTGTGAATGTGAGTGTGCTTGGTTGTCTGTCTCTAAGTGTAGCCCTGTGATAGACTGGTGACCTGTCCAGGGTGTCCCCTGCCTTCACCCTAAGTCGGCTGGGATAGGCTCCAGCCCCCCATGACCCTAGTGAGGATTAAGCGGTGTATAGATAATGGATGGATGGATGGATGGATGGAATATCTAAGTGTGAAAAATATACAAAAACAGAAGACATCAGGAAGGGGGCAAATACTTTTTCACAGCACTGTAAGTGGAGCTGCAACCTCTGCTCAGCTTTCCTCACACATGCCAGGGCACAACTATCCAATCATCAAATGACACCAGGAAAAATGCAGCAGATTGATGTGCGAGATTGCAAAGCTATACAACTAATGCTGAATGCAAAAGACCAACCTAATCTCAATGTAAAACACACAGTGCTTTGTGTTCACAGAACAGGTGTGGCATTTTAATTCAATATTTCAGTCAATGTTAAATTCACCTGAGCTATAGAAAAACAAACAACGTTCAGTAAATATGTATACATGGGGCTGTAAAACAACAGCAGTTCAAAAACACTTACATCAATTTCAAACTTGTGGAAAGCCGATGCATTAACACCACAGGTTCAGATGCTGTAGTTCCAGCTCCCTGCTGCTTCTCTCTCCATTAAATATACCTCTGATTTGTTTTTTCCTGTTCTCATCTCTCGGTCTTTGATATTTTACTTTATGTGGATGTAACCCATAAAAGCTAAATGTCTAGAGTGAGAAAGCTCGAACCTTGAGACTGTCCATATAAATTCAGTTTTCACCCATTTTTCTCTCAGGTTTCCGGCACTACAGACACCAACAGAAAAACGAGAAAGGTTGCCTTAAGTGATGCAACATTGTCCCTTAAATAACTAAGCTTCCACGAGAGAAGCAGTAAAGTGGTGAATTGCAAAATGAAACTAAAAGCTATAGAAGGGCAAAGCTGCAGCGACTATCCTTGGAATGGAATATAAATAAATCCTCAGTAGCCCACGGGACCTTTAGCACAACTTGTGCGAAACCTGTAGCTTCTACTACTGTGTGAATGCCTTTAACGCCCCAAATGTCTGCATTTCACACCGTGATGAATGGGAAAACACATACCAGCGCGGTAGTCTGGAAGCTCAGCACTGCATGAACTGAGCTCTCATTGGAGCTAAGCAGGTGCCAGCAATTGAGCCTGATTGCCTGAAGAGAGAAGCATCCATGTGACACCTGAGCCAGAATTTCAAAATGGGAGAGAATGGTTCATAATTGTAAACACATTGGAGCAATTTCAGAAAGAACAAGTTGCCCATTTAAAATTACCTTCCTGTACGACCAACAGTTTTCCCCCACTGCGAATAATCTGATAGTGAAAATAATATCAGTTTTATCAGATATATAATATGATATCTGCAACTGATAATGTAAGAGTCAGCTTTTGTATTATCTGTTGCACTAAAGGTCCAAAGCAGCCGCATTGTTTAAGGTCTCAGAAAAGATGAAGAAAGAAAATAATAAGTCTTTTATTTTTGTAGTATCATCACACTGCCTTTGTCCACATTACAGTCATTTCACCTGCAGAAGGGTCTCACAAGGTTGAAAGAAAGATTATCATCTGGAGTTATGTTTTCCTTTTTAAATCTAATGGATTTCATAAAAAACAGTCACTTGTGTTGTATCTTTATATCCACAGCTCAGATCCAAAAACCCATTTTTCAGTTAAGAGGGCTTCCTTTCTTTCATAACATTTGTATTCATGAGTTCATATCTGAACTAACTTATCAGATTGTGCATATTTGTTATAATCAGCCAAGATTGCATTCATCTGAACCAAATATTTTTGTCATTTCCAATTTAGTGGCAAACTAAATTGCAGTCATAATAAAGGTTAAGCAAAAGATAATCTCCCATGTTTAAACACTTTCACAAAACAACTCATGATTATAAATATATCATGAATACTCTCTGTTTTATTATTATTACATCTCAACAAATCAAATTTTCTGATACAATATCGGGATGTCAAGCTTCATTCGTAAAGTGACAGGTGCACACAATGTTTTTGCAAGTAGAGTGAAGGAAAAACACAGTGATACAGTCTATTTTGTTGGAATTTAATGTACTCATAACTGCCAACTTCTGCTGAGGATCATGTGGAACTGAGGATTAAAGTAATCCTTTCACAGATGCAGATAAAGCTGTTGTTTAGTTAGTCATCAGACACGTAGTCACGTATGATATGATGTCTTTCACGATTATTTAATGGAATGCAATTCAGTTTTTCTGTTCATTTTTTTAAAAACCATGTATCTTCTCACTGGATTGTATGTGGGACAAGGCATGCAAATGATCTCAGGGTATAAATTATGCAAGGACATTTTAGGACAAAAAACTTTATGCACCAGACTTCTTAAATACCTCTCCAGCTGGTACTCGTGCACCACAATGTCCTCCATCTAATTTTTTATCATCTAATTTGGTGCTAATGAAATCAAATGGATGCATTTAAAGCACCCTGATATCTGATGTGCTTTTAGACTCAGTAGTAAGGCCACCACCATCACCTAACTAACTGTCAGATTTGTTGCGATGACGACTGCCTTTCAGGTAAACCTTTCAGTCCGTTTGTCTTGTGAGCAGAGCAGCTCAGTCATAAGGTCCAGCCTTCTGAAATAAGGAACGAGAACCTTTCAATCCCGACGGAGGGCCAGACAAAGCATGTTCAACCGGCAGCTTGGAGCTCTCTCAGCTGTGAGAGGGTTCAAAGTCTGGGTCAGTTTGTATGTAACAAAAACATCCTCCATTACTGTCAAGCGTTGCACTACCTACGCGCCTCCCACTCACAAGCTAAAAAAGATGGCTCGAAATCCACTATTAAGTGGAGCCTTGGAAGTGAGGGTGATTGGAGGCTACAAAATAGGAATTAAAACTTTCTCCTATCGACATGCTTGACTGTGTTGCTTTGAATTTGTATTCGGGTGTCATCTACGCTCGGCTTATGGATTTTTTTTTCTCGTTCTGTTTTGTTTTTGTTTTGTTTGTTGCCTTGCCATCACACGCTGGTACACAAGGACACAATGTTACTTGCAGACTGTCTTTTTTTTCTCCACATATAGTTTTCACAGTCCAGTTGTTCTTCAGAGAATGTAAAAAAACTGATTATCCACGTTGCTCTCTCAAATATTTCTCTCAATAATAGCCCCATGAACTAAAAAAATGTGAATATTTGCTCGTCCCAAGAAGCAGCCACTTGTCAATCTCTGTTTCTATGTACACTGTTGTGTGTGCTGACTCGAAATAGATGTGCCAGCTGACAGAGTAGGAGGAACCAACTCATCTTTCTTTTGTCAAAAGCCTGTACTGTGAAATAGGATTTGAGGTTAGCAAGGTAACTTCAGGTTTATCCCCAGACGATGGTTCACTTCTTCCCGGGGTACGTCGCTACGGTAACTTATGCTGCACATCTAACCTGCTCTAGAGTGGGTTTAGTTCCAGGTAGTCTGACACGACGCTGTGCAGAATGGTCCGGCTGCATCTTTATTCGGTTACAGGGGGAACAAAAAAGGCGTCTTTGTTTTTCTTTAAACCAATCGCAAACATCTCGGGCAAGGCTAAGACCGGAACGCAGCGACGGTGTTCACTCAAAATAGCGATGACGGAATTGTTTTGATGGAGCATTTGCATGCCAGGTGGTGAGCACTGTTATTAAAATGGATATTTGATCAAAAAAAAAGCAAAACTGCACAACAAACACAATGAAAATCTTCAGGAAACTTGACATTTTCGGCATGTGGGTCGCTGCCCAGAGGTTGTGCTTGTTGTTTTCAATAGTGAGATGGATTTAGGAAATGGCAGAATGTATGGGAATGGGAAAGCCATATAAAATGTGTTGCCAGTGACAGGCTTATACTTGTAATTTACATCTTGGGAGTCAGACAATGGCTGCCATCCAAATCCATACTTTTTCTTTTTTACAATAAGTAGCTGAACTCACAAAGTGTGTTCTGTTTCATACAGTCTGCATACAATTGGAACACACTACCTTGTCATAATATTGGATCTCAGGCTTTCACCACTGCAGTATGTAGTGTGAAATGAGCTGTCATCTATCTGTATGCTCTCAGCAGATCAAGAGTGTTTGTATTCGCTCAAAGACGGTGTGATGTATGTGACGTACCTGCACAGAGAATTGTGGTTCGAATGGCCAGAAAAGCATGCATATATTTTCGGCATTTAATGTACTATATTATGGGACATTCTGATTATTTTTCTGGCATTCTGAGATCAACATGTATACAAGCACCACCAACTGCCCAATGAATTCTTTTTCAAAATAGTATCGCCATTCCTAAAAGCGAGAAGGTCTCTGAGGAGTGCCTGTAGACGCCATCTAACCCCTTCTGCTTTCCCTGACAAGCACAGATATGAAAGATACAGATTCTCGGTGGAGGAACCCAGGTTTATCTTTCCGTATGTTGACAGCAAGAAGCGCCGAAGCCATTCCATTGTCCTACAGGCCTTTGTACAACAATATAATCCTTAAACAGAGCCTGATAAAGCACTGAAGCCTTAAATTTGTTGACCTTACAAGATTTGCAGGTAAGCCTACTTACCAGTTTGAATTGTGTTTTAAATTTGTTCTTCACTCGCCTCTAACACCGTTTAATACCGTGAGGGTTACAGCTGAAGGAAAAAGAATTAAACAAGCCATAAGAATGGGCTACAGCTAATCAGCACAAATTAATGCAATGCGAAATTGTAATTATAGCCACATTTACTTTGGCCCTAATAAAGGGGCAGTGATATTGATAAGCCTATTAAAGTACACATTAACTCAGTTGACAATTTTTCGCCAGCTTTCTTCTCTGACCTCATGGAAATTAATCAGAGAAATAGATGCAGGGACCAGGTAGCAAAGGTTTTTCCTCACATCCCTTGTCTCCAGGAAACAATCGATTATTACTTTATTATAACCCTTGGAAGGTTAATTATGTTTAACCACTTCTGCCCAGGCCAAACAAAAATCAGTCTTAACCACACAGTATTCTACATTTTATGGCACTTTGAATCGTACATTGCATAATACAGCCTTTTAGTTGCTATTATTTCTCAATCCAATCTGTGAAACTCTTACTTTTGAGAATCTGATTGTCATGTATGTGGCTATGATGATCTTTTCTGGATATTTTGATATCCAGAGCAAAAACAGTAATGGATAAATAAAAAAGCAACACCCTGCTATGGTGAAAAACTGAGTCATGAAGCAGGACAAATAAAGTAATAAAAAAGCACTAGATTTTAGTGGTGGATTTACTGCTTTACTGCATTTATTCTGACTGAAGTGTTGTTTCATAATCTTCATCTCTGTGTAAGACACCTTCTCTTGATTCTTTAAGCTGGAGAATCACTCCCTTTCCTTCTACCATTTTATGCCACGCCGTTTAGTGCAAACAAATATCGTAGGGGGTGATGAAGGTTGTTGCATGACATTCTGTTGTCATTGTGTCATGTTTACTTGAAATCCCCTGAAGTTGTCAGCTGACAGAGTTGTTGTTGTCAGAGCAACTCCCTGTGTGTTTGCCAAGCATAGGGACAGTGATTCATAGGAGCACTGAGCACATTCACATGTTGGGAACTGATTCTTGATCATTTCCCCACTCGACAGAGCTGCAACTGTAGATTACTTTTTAATTGATGACCAGCAGCTATAACTGCTCGAGCTTCATATTTATGCCATGTGCCAGAAGCAAAGAGAACTGCAGAGGGTTTTTTTTCTTCTTCTTTGTGCCATTGAGTGGTTGAGACAGCTCTTCTGGCCTCATGTCAGTCGTATTTTCATACTCCTAGAGTGCATTTAATACCTCCATCGCTTTGAGCCTGTTACTTGACAGCTGCGCTTCAGTGTAAATGAGTAGTTGTCAGCGGTAGTGTGACATCTTCCAGAGCTATAAACACTGCTTGTGGAATTTCATCTCAATCCGTGTTAAGATAAGACTGACAAACTTGTGTTTATTCGTGCATTTGCATCCTCTGTGTCTGGTGGCATTGGACAAGTGAAAGTCCCAGGTATCTATTTGCTTGCATGGCATTTGTGGAAAGCTCTGAGAGGAGGTTCAATCACCAACTCTGCATGAGGCTTTACCTTGTGGCTTTGCAGCGTTGCTTTGTATGAGCAGAAAACAAGATGAAGCTTTCCATCAGCAGCGCAACCAATCCTGGCTCTAAATCTCTCAAAGCTGCATCGGGGTGTAGTGGCGTAGCCAGCGGCGTGCAGACAGGCAGGATTTATAACTAGCTATTTAAATGGATGCATCTCTTTCTAAGTGCTTCTTCAGCGGTTTATGATGAGCACCAACCTCCTTGTTCTGTCGCCAATCACAATTTAATTTCTATCTTTAATAGTATTTTTGTAATATTGCTTGCACATGAAACACAGGCAAACATAACTCCTCTGATCATGAATATTAAACCAGAAAATAACCGATGTATGCTGCCCTATCAAGTGGCATACCAACTGTGAAGAACGATGAGTGGAACAAGAGAAAGTGAGAAAAAGAACCGAGGATTCAGAGGACAGTGTGAATACAGAGAGTAGAAATATTTAAAAGATCCAAGCTGGTTTTGAACTGTAATATCATATTATCCTTTGCTTGGCCTCAAGTCAGCGCACATTTCACAGTGTCCACCCGGTTTTTGTGTGCAGCAGGAAAAGCCCAGCTAATAAAATAAATCATGGCTGCACTCCCAATTTTTGGTGGCAGAAGTCATTCCAGTTAGACAGCATGTGCAGAAGCAAGGTCCTGGAACTGACCCAGTCGACTGTAGTGTAGCCAGATTTAATGGAATTAGCTGCACCTGTGTTTGGCAAGTCCTCCACGGGAAAGGTCTTTTTAGCATCTTATGCCTTGTGCAGGGTAGAACCAGGCAGGGTTTCACCAGAGAGGACCAGTTCTTCCTGATTAGTAAGGGTTACATGCACACAAACACGTGGATATTGTCCATCTAATCGCAACACTTTAAAATAAAACATGAATCAGACGAATACAATGGGTGGATATTTCGGTGACAAAACTGTCCTGAGAACTGCGTGTTCATCCTGTATGCCTCAGAAACCAAAATCCTTTAGGAGTGTGATTGAGGTGAGCTGGGAGGCTGAAATCCATAATATGTGGGAGTTGAAGGTGCACGGACTTCTAGGCGATGGCAAGTCAATAGTGACCTCTGTATTTTCATAGTATTTGTGTGAAACCTGTGAACAATACCTAGAATATCTAGAATAAAAAAGACCTCGCTATCAGTGTCTGATTAAGCTCCAGCCAGAGTCTACTTCAGCAAACCAGCCTACATACTGTCTCATATCTCCTGTGTTTACGCTTCCTCCATTTTTTTCCATTGCTCACTCTCTACATTGGCTTTGAAAGTGTTTGTCAAGCATCTCCTTCAAACTTAAAGTATTGATCTTAAACCAGAAGGTTGCCTTTTTTCATTTTTTTTGGTAATATTACTTCTATCAATACCCGACAGAAGGACTGTGTGAGACGTGTGGTTTATTGTCGTGCTGCCGAGCGCAGCTATTGATGCAGAGGGGGAATAAAATGCTAATATTGTGCGGTTATTGATCTTCTCAGTCAGCCGCCAATATGTAAAACACAGGAAGGAGCCTCATGGCTATAAGTATATGCAAATACAACGTGGCCAAAGCCGGTCATCTCAGTTAGATTAGAGCATCTAGCTGCTATCTGATTGGAACGCCCCTTATCTTTTATACACAGAGTGAAACACACTCATCCATGACACTGTGCTTTCAGGGACACACTAACATCTATGCACTCACACACACTCACACACACACAAGCCCAATGAATACATGATCTATTGTCTCTTCACCCTGCTGTTCATTAAACTTCAGTAAAAATGTGCTTCATTATATAACTGCCCCCACAATTAAAGGTAACACAGCACAAAGAGAGTAATGTGTCACCTAATCTCAGGAACGGTGGCTTCAGCAAAGAAACACCTACATAATAAATATATCAGAGAAGGTATATCATTTCTACAGTGAATTTATACGCAACCATAAAAAACAGCAGCACACATGATTCTTTTATATGTGTGCGCTCAAATATAAATGCCATCCCTTATAGTACATAGCAGCATGATGTAAATTACATGTCATTCTCTCGCTTTGGAGTTGGTCAGAGTAATGCTAAAATAATAACGTCCAAAAACGGAGAGTGTTTTCAAATGTCTGACCAAAGTCATTGAATAATTAAAGGTAAAATTTTTCCACTTTGGCTTGTAGTCAAGTTAAAAACATGGGGAAACAAATGGAAGCCCCTACATGGTGCTGAAGAAGTTTTATCTGATATAATTTATTTTAAAAACTGTTATGGTAATCATCAAACTGCATGCTTGTGGGAAATTAGTCAAATCATTTTTACTTATAGCTTTACTGTCGGAAGGTCTGCCACTTTGGCACAATAGATGCTCAACTGCATTAACATTACTTTATTAGCTCTGCCAAGGAGGTTATGTGTTAGCTGGAGTTTTGTCAGTCTGTTTGTTGGTTGGTTGATTTATTTGTTTGTTAGCAAGATAACTCGAGAAGTTATGAACGGATTTTTATGAAATTTTCAGGAAATGTTGATAATGCCACAATGAACAGATAATTAAATTTTGGTGCTGTTCTGGCTTATCATCTGGTTATTTTCTCATAAAACAGTAAATGCTGTTAAGTGTCACATTCGCGCAGAATGCTGTCATTGTGCTGTTTGTCCACTAGATGGAGCTCTGACTCCATTCAGTACTCACCGCTGTCTTCTCAGTGGTGCAGGAGAAAGCTACAACCAGGCAGCATGACAGGAGTTGAGCCACTGACGGATAAGTTCATAACCTCGTTGCGACATTAACAATGACTTATAACATGTCTCCTGTTTCACTTTAACTCTCTTTGCCATGTGTCACGACGACTGACACCTGCTTTGTTGTGTCGGTCATGCTTTTCATTTATGTTGCATTGCTAAAGTTGTGCTAACCTAGCTTAAGCTACTCCCTGTCTGTTTATGTTAGCAATAGCATGGCTCTAGATATGCCAACCTAGCATAGCGTTAGCTAACAGCTTAAAGCCAGTAAGTAACTGCAGAAATAACCTAAGTGTACAAAATTTTTGAGAGTACACTCCTTCAGCTTGTTATTAATGATATCAATGTTAATTCAAATGCTAAAGCTATGTTTTGATTATCTATGAATCTAATAGTGTAGATCAAATGGACTTTAACATTGGCTAGAAATCACAATATGGTGGAAATGAACTGCTTGGCGGAGGTCTGCATTCTCTGAGTGCTTTTCTAGTTTTTTGTTTGTTTTTAATGTGGTATTGTATATTAAGCTAATGAAGCTTTGCAGCCCCAGTTTTCACCAGTAGGTGGCAGTAGCCATTGTGAAATGTATAACCGGTGCTGTTTTGAAAACATGTTGTTACATGTCAGAATGTGACCCTGTTCCAGATGTGGAGAGCTGCTGTGAAACTTTATCCATAGTGTGCGTTTCTTTTTGGGTCAGGAAATCTAGACAAACTGAAAGTATGCGTGTTAATTTTCTGTTGGTGTGCTACTTGCAAGCTTTAGCAAGTTAGCTAACTTAGCAAACAAGCGTACTTGCTAAGCTAGTTTTCTTGGCGAGCTAGTCAACCTGCTAGCTTTGCTTATGTGAAGAGTGAATATTTTAATTTTAGCGTCTCCACTATGATGAATATATAGTTAATAAACGCTGTAAACGTGATATTTCTTAATTTAATTTGTGATACAGCATCATATGCTTTGTATCGAGTTTCTGTATGTTTTGTGTAAAGGAAAAACATGTAGCTCCTGTTTTCACTTGTATTTTTTCAGGGTAGATGCTGATTCCATTTATTAATTAGGTAGACACAAAACCAATATTCAGAACATATACAGTATGTTTGCAGGAAAAAAATAAACATGTGTTGTCAAAATTTAGACTAGCATGTACTCCAAGCTAAACTTTGTTCCTTTATGTTTAGTTTTAATTTAAATAAATCCTTTAAACATTTATCCATTACTGTTGATAGGGTGTTACTCATCACATGTAACCAACGACTACAGATGAGACGGCTGTCACAGAGCTTAATTAATACATTTATGGAACAATTTATGTTATCTGGTATCAATTAAATAAGGATAGCAACCATCTGTTGGAAAAATGCTCAACATTCAGTGCAATTATCAGCTTGGCCAGTTATCAGTCAGCCCCTTAGTTTATAGCCCAGGATGTTCTGCGACGCTATACATTGGGGCACTGTTTAACAATCAGTTTCTCTTCTGCTCATACAATTTCTGGCTGATTTACCGTTTCACCTTTATCGATAGTCGGAGGAGAAATCTGATCTCCGTCTGAGCCGATGATGGGCCCAGATTAGCTAGTAATGTGAGGAGTTTAGAGATTTGCAGTGGAGTTAAAGCCATGGACGCTGTTGTCAAGCAACACTGTCAACCCTCAGGCCAACATTTGCTGCAGATGTTAAAACTGTTAAAATCTCCATTTGTTGAGCATGTTGACCACATCTTCCCAAACATTAGCTCATACAGGCTCATCTTCTTCTTCCTGCAGAGTAGTTTAAGCACTACAGCAAGTTTTTTGTTCACAGTTTTTATTTGTTTACATATGAGTCCCATTGAGATTACACCAGATAGCACACTGCTCCCTGACTGCTCCCTCTGGCATGAAAATAACTTCCTGTAGTGTGAGATGCATCTTTATTTTCCAATCTTGTACAGTGTTCATGTCTGAGATTAGAGAGAAGAATATCTGTGCGTGATGCAATCCAATTTAAAAATTTGTTAGGATTTTAAAACTCCTAGTAGTGTGAGCCTGGCAAGACGGTCTACAGCTGTGCCTTCAGGATGCTCAAAGACTTTATGAACCACTTGGATGAAAACAAAAAGTTCCATTAGCTGCACCATAAAAAAAAAGGCTTTTAATCGTCTGCCCAGGTTACAGCTCTGTTTCCTAGTCAGGCAGCACACAGGCTCACATTTTTTATTAGATTCAGAGGCATCTTGAGAAACGTGTTTAAAATCTTTAGTTTATCATTCTCTGTTGTAAGTTTCTAGAAAGGCTTTGGGAATGCAGAAAATACTGTAACTTCTAAATGTTTCTGGGGTTTTAAATTAAATGATGTTGTTGAGAAGCCAATGGCCTTTATGACCTGATACGAATACATTGGGGCGCAATCAGGCTATAGCAAACTAACTACTTCGAAAATCCCACGACCTGTGTCATCATTCATAATGCTAAACATCACATGTGGCAGGTAAATGTCTAAGACGTGTTATTAAAAGCAACTGTACTGTGCTAAAGTTTTACGCCAGTATTTCAAGGTACTTGCCAGTTAAGTTGTTCAAGCCTCCTGGTTGCTCAAGTTGCAGCTCTCCTCTGGATCTAGGCTGTCTCAGTGGCTTCTTTCTACTCATGTAATCCCAGACTGACATGATGATGTTGGTATCAGTGCTCTGTGGGGACCATGCCATCTGTTACAGGACTCCATGTTCGAACAACTGAAGATAGTTCTTTATGGCTGTGGCCGTGTTTGGGGGTTGTTGTCATGCGGCATAATGAATTTTTAGAAAGATCAGATGTCTCCCTGGTGGGATTGTGATGGATAGCAATCTGTCTGTGCTTCTCAGCATTGAGGAGGACACTAATTGTAACCACGTCCCCAAGTGCTTTTGCAGAAATGCCATCCCAAACCCACAGGGAAGCTAATAATAATAATAATTCACTGTTGACAGAAGACACCCGTCCTTGGAGCAAGTTTGTTTCCCAGTGAACAAACTGTCTTCTGTTAAAGCTGAATCTTCAAATTTCATCAGACAGGAGCATGTATTAGCATTTTCTGTTTTGTGTGTTTTGTTCATTTTTGTGAGAAATCTAACGTACCTGAAACTTCAACACATTACGACACAGTCACTTATATTTTCAATGGCATAAATGTCCTGTACCAGAAGAGTAGCTGGTGTAGCAACTTAGAGATAATATAAGGTTAAAATATCCCATATATTTACCCATCTTTTTCTGGTTGTAGTTGTGTTGAGCATTTACTCTCATCTCATTTCAGTACCATATTGTATGTACAGTAGTTTCACTTCAACACCTCCAAACCAACTAATTGCTTTCTGATGCATATACACCATTTACATTTGTGGGTGTCATCTATCATGAGTGTCACAGATGATCCATAAAGCTATGCTATGCTAGGCTAGGCTAGGTTATGCTATGCTATGCTATGCTACGCTACGCTAACTTGTATGTGATTCTTAGATCCAGAAAAAAATTTTAAAATAAAAGAAGGGTTACAGATTTGCAAATCATACAAACATACTCTAAATTGAGAACATTGAGAACAAACATCCAACAGTGGACTAATTTGGAAATTGTTTTTGAGTCACTAAAGACAAAGTAACTAAATAAACAACAAGGACTATAGTTGGGTAAATACCACTACTCCTAGTTATGTCTGGTAACAGTTAGTTAAAGGTTGGTTAAAAAGCCTGACTGATACCGGATAGTTGGGGTCAAAACTAATTTTAGGAAGTAAATAATTCTATCATCGACATATCAGCTAATATTGTTTGTCTATATGTTGGAGTTATGTTGAAAAGGGTAAATGATATTGTCAATGCATTTCACAATGTAGTTAGCAATTTTCTATGACAACAAGTCTTGACTCTGCGCTGCCATGTGCTCAACTGTAAAACATGTATGTACATGTGCTGCAGACAGGGCTGAGAAGATTGTAAACACTGAGGTTGAAGCCGCTCTGCTGGACAGCCTATGTGATCACTGTTTCTAAATTACTCCAAGCATACTGTTCTGTATTATATAAAAGAAAGTTTTCCTATTGGTTTGGACAGATAATACGGTGATACCCATGTGTCTGTGATTGGATCATATATCGACCAACCGATGTATCGGTCAGGCTCTAGTTAAAGTAATATTTC
Organism: Stegastes partitus; assembly: GCF_000690725.1. Lineage (NCBI taxonomy): Eukaryota > Metazoa > Chordata > Actinopteri > Pomacentridae > Stegastes > Stegastes partitus. Next base: position 38,548 of record NW_007579774.1, read on the forward strand.
TGAAAAATATCTAATTTACAGAAGTAGTGTTGTCGCCTTACAGAGGCTACAATATGTTGCTGTGAGGAAAATGCAGTTTGTGCATATATACGCCTGTCTGCAGCAGTGTCATATTGATTGACTGAATATGTGCTGCCATAAGTCTGATCAATAAATCAGGCAGGCCATGAAAAAAAATCCATTATTTATATCACATCTGTGAGTTGTCCTTGGGTCTGTCTGTCACTGGGAGTCTGTGGGTTCTGTTGAGGACCTCCTTGAGAAACATGATGCATGGCAAAACTTGACTTGTTTTTATAGTACTGCCAGCGTGTCCTTTATTTTTGTTCTTACTTCTTGTTGTAGTCGATGGCGAACAGCTGTGTTTGTTAAGAAATTTACACCATGAGAGTGAAAGACTCCGAGCAGATCTGCTTCACATGAGTCTCGCCCCTGTTGCTTTATTGAAGGGAATGAAGCTCGACACACCAAGCAAAGCAGCATCAGTCAAAAGACTGCCTTCATTTTTGTCACTTGCCTCTCTTGTCTGTCTTCTCGCTCTCTTGAGCTTGCGGAGCTGATTCTGAAATGCATAATTAAATCAACACAAGGATTAAAAACCCATCTCTAAAGACGCTGTGCTAAATTGAAAACGCCGTGTGCTTGACCTGCTCCTCTCCACAGCATGACTGTAAGCTGATCAGACAGTTGCAGTATGCAGAAGCTGTGTCTGTGTGTATGTTTGTGCATTAATGTGTCTTTGCACTTGTAGCCTAGTCTTTAATGGCATAGTGATGAGGCCACCTAGAATATGAAGCAGTCACTGAGAGGAAATGATCAAAGAGACACAAGCAGCAGGGTTGTGACAAACTTAAACCCAAATGTGTTCATTACGATCATTTCTCGCGCTCATGCAGTCAGCATGCAGGAGCTCTAGAGCCACAATAATATAAATGGGATCGTTAATTAAAATAAATGGCAAGCAATAATCGGTCTATGAAAAATATATCTCATTGAATATTCTCTGTGTAGCTCAGCGTGCCTGAAGAGTGACTGAAAGCACGCTGAAAGTTTTATATTATGTTTTCCCAGTTTTACATTTCCAAGAACAGAGATGAAAACCGCTGGTTTCAAAGTTGCTACCAGAAGCGCAGACACACATTGTGTTCTGTACAAAAGAAACCCTAACCCCGTCTTCGCTGCTTTCAGTTAAATTTTATGAAGTCTGGCTATATTAATATAGCATTTCATGTATAAAACACATGGAGGCATCATACAGTAATGCTTCTCTGCATGGAGTCACACTCTTAGCAGTGGGATCAGCATCATGAGAGCAGCACACTCTGACCTATATATTCTACTCATTAGCCTCCAACTGAACGACAGACAACAGAGCTCACAACAGATTCATCAGCAAGGGATCAAGATTGTCCACCTAATGTTCTAGTGGGTGTTTAAGTCTTTCAGCCGAGTCATCGCACGTGTGTTTTCCTGTTTTATCTGGTGCGCAGAGAATGTAGCTGAGATGCTAATAGGGGGTTTGTTTCACAGAACCTATCTGTTATAACTCTGGGAATGTGCTCCGTGTTGATTGACTCAGTCACAGTGTCTCTGTAAAAGTAAGCCATGTGTGAGAGTTGATGGATTGCATTTCCTACGAGAAAAAGCATATGTGGTGCTTTTCTGAGATTTATGTCACCTTATCATTGCAGATGCTAGAAAATCCAATTTATGCCTGTCTCAGTTTCTTTTTAAATTTATTCTTTCTTCACCTGACAGCCGCAGAATGATTGAAGTGAAAAAAGAAAAAAGAAAACAACGTGGAGAGCATGCAGTAGTCATCACCTCTCCAGTGGCATTTATAATTAGGATGAGAGTTTTTTTCTTTTTTTTCCATTCACTGAGCAAAACAGTTATTTGCACAAGCTGAAGAGCAATTCTCTTTTCACATTGATGAAGGGCTCATTAAACAAAAATCCTAATTGGCCACTCTTTCCCTGCCTACTTCACTGCTCATTCTAGGGCTGTTTTATTTGAGAACTATTACAGCTAATACTCTTCATTCTACAGCGTTATTAAGTGCACAAACACTGACTGCAATTTGTCTTCTCTCTACCTTTAAAACTCAATCGTGCTTCTTCTCTTTCCCCCCGCTCAGATATGCAGTACCCACTGAGACACCGGATGTCCCGTGGCCATTCCTATGAAGAGCGAACTGTGTGGAACCCAAAGTACTGTGTGGTTGCTGACTGTCAGATGCTGCTTCTGAATGAGGAGGAGGTGGTGAGAGCAGACAGTACAAACTCTTGTCTGTCATGTCCCTCTGTGTCACTGTTGTCTTCCTTGTCTGTTCTGCTTTTATTTTCCCTCATCAGTGCAGTTTGATTTGCATCTTTTCCATCCACTAATTTCTCCACATATATTCTATGACACCTCTGAATTTAATAGGTGCTCTCATGTTAATATACAGTCACAGTCCCAGCAATAATAATTAGTCACTACCTATAAGAAAACAAGTTCCTGCCTGTGTGAGGACTCATTCCGCATTTAAATTAATCCATCCCACCGTTGAGACCCCCAGTAGCCAGGTTAGCTGAGGCCGGCTCTTTGCCTCCATTGTTTTGATTAGTGTCACACTAGATTATGCAAGTTTCTGGGAGATTAGAGGTCCTGTCGTTAGGCGCAAACCAGGATTCAGCAGGGTAATCTAAATTGCATTGTTCACTCAGCAATATCCTTGAGAAACAGCTTTGTGGGAGCTCATATTTAAAGTGCCCACATCCCAACAGAGGACCTACACCTGTTTTGGCTTGTTAGGAGTCTTAACAAGACAGTGACAAAATGCGAAAAATTAGGCAATATGTTTGAAATCAGTATCCACAAAAAAAAATTAAATATATATATAGTAAATAATTTTTTTTTTGCATAATAAAAGAAAGCAACAGAAGCATAATAATCAAAGCAAATTGTGCAGGTGAGGTTAAAAAAAAAGAGGCTTATAGAAGAAATCTCACTTAAACAAACATAAACAAATAATCAAAGCTATGTTCACCTGACAATACTGATGAGATACAGTATGTATCTTGGTGTTTTTGTAATACTACATTGAGCCACTGTGGGGCGTAACTCTCGATAGTGTAAAGCTACTATATAAAGAATTTCACAATTACCGAACTTTCCTCACACACACTGTATTTGTATGATTTCCCTCGTGGTTCTGTTAAGTCACAGAAACAAACATACCTCACTGTTTGTAATTCCTGGCGTACCTTTGCACAGCTTTAAATTGAGCCCATGTGCTGCAGCGAGAGCCAGACGCACTTCATGCCAATCACACATTAGTGTGTCTGTTTCTGAGCCTGGATGACTGCATGCACACATAAGTAGCACAAAAATAATAAGTTGCGTGACTCCAGGCAACTTTTAAATGAATCCCATACTTTTGCTAATTGTTTAAAATGCTCACAGAGTCATTTTTACATAAGCACAATCCTCAGAACAGTTTCTTTGTACTGTTTTTTTGTACTGTATAGGTAAGGTAGAAGGTTCACTTTCAACTAATGCCATCATCTCAGAACCATCAGCATCAAACTCAGTTATAGCTCTCTCAGGGAATTTGTGAATCCAGCTTCTGTGATTTTTAACAGGGGAAGAACACAACCTCTCTTAGGGACTCTGGCAAGTTTTGCAGGAACTCTTTGATCTTTGATCGCAGGTTTAACCTCCAAAACTCACCTCTGTCTGTCAAAGTTACATATTTAGACGTTTTTTCGTCAGAATAATACCGTCCTGTCTTAAAATGGCTTAGATGTAATTCCTGCCTCTCTCTCCACTCACCGCTCCCCGCTCACTGCAGCTTAAGCACACCACATAACCTCCAACTCACCTAGAAACACTGTAAATCTGCCCCATGGTACACGATGGCAAGTTCAAGCCTTCAAACCTTCTTCTAAAAAAGAATAGTGATACAGAAAGCAACAACTTCAAAGCTGACAGGATTGATTGCTCAGATTTGTTATGTTTTCAACAGTCGTCTGTACCTTGAATTGCCATGTGGAAATGCTCAACCATGGCACTAACTGCTTATTTTGCTCATGATATGCCTTCCAGCATATAAATAGCACCATATGGACATGTTAACAAGGTAAAAAAAAACTTGATTTCCACCAGAGGGGGTGTTGTGGGCAAGCGCCCTGCTTTAAAGTCGCAAAAGCACCTGGACAAGGCATCGTTATTGGACTTGCCAAGCCTTTTTTCACACCAGTGTGACTACTGGAACTGGGGAGAGCGGTGTGGCTTCATTCTTTGTCTGAAATTACTGAGGTATGCCATGCTGAAATCGAGTAATAATTGCAGGGAGCAATTATTTCAATCGACCTACTGGCAGCCTTTCCACTACAGTGCTTTTTGTTTCACGGCAACAAAGAACAACAGCTTTTAAATGCGTCCATCTCGAGACCCAGACTTGGAAAAGGTCATCTGTAACGCTGCTGGATTTCTGTCATGTCAGCAAATTGCAGGTCAAAAAAGTGATACAGTCTTCTAATGGTTCGCTCCATACAAAGGTGTTTAGACGTATAAACAAGCTGCAGGGGAAGGTGTCAAAGCATCAACTCCTGTGGACGAGCGGTAGAGGTCAAACGTTGATGTACACATGAGGGACATGTATATCATTATGTTAGTCGCTCTTTATTGTGTGACAGAGTATTTGATCCAAAGAGTTGGCAGCAAAAACACATAAAGCTGTAGACATTCCTGCATATTTGTAAATGTAATCAAGTGGTAGAAACAGTAATAACAAACTGATTACCCATTTGTTCCTTTCACATGTGATGCAGGGTTTTTTAGCGTACGGCAATGAAAACATTGTGACATTTCGAAATACACTTAGATGATTAACATTTTGCCACAAATTAAAAATGAAAAAGCCTTCAAATTGAGGCTGATGGATTCACTTTATTATAGAGCTTTTTTTTGCAATTGTAAAATATATTTATTCATCACAGGGAATGTGCGTAAATGTATTTGTAAATCTGTATAGATGTATACATTAATTGTGTTAATTTGTATTTATTTACTCTTTACCTGCTGTAATTTGACCCCTGTGTTCCTCTATTCTGCACTAAACCTGCTACAGTGAACAGAAATGTGAAAGTGAGAGGAATGAAATCAGTGTACAGCAATGCTTTAAGTCTCTGAACACAAATTCTGATTGATGTCTGTGAAGAAGTTCCTGTAGGGGCTTTAGGAAGCAGTCACTGTTTCATTTCTGACCTTTTGTTTAATCTTTGTTTTTATTCTCAGTCTTTATTGAAATCTTTTACTCTTTCATTAGCCTCTCTCTTCATCCCTCGTTCCTCCGTTCATGCTTCATGAACACATTATGAGAGTCATTATGGAAACATAGAATTAAAGTGTATCAGTGACAACAGCTGATGCTGATATCGTCACTGTAATAGGCTGTTTACTTACATGACAGGTTCTTAATCACAAGACAAACGACGCTTCTGCAAACACGAAGACGGCCAAAATGGAAAGTACAGAGTGAATGCAGAAATGAGCGGATAACAATCTCGACATTCAGCGAGCGCATTACTTGAGGGCTGCGATGTGAAGGTAATAAAGCTGAAAGGAAAGGTGTGATTCCAGAGGGGTTTCAAGTTTAGACTTTTCTCATTTTCACCTTCGGTTTGTTGTGTAGCCTTCTCTGGTTCCTTGGGCCGTCGGAGCCCGCTGTGCATACACTGATGCTGCAGCTCATTACTACGTCTGGGCTGCACAGAGCTGCCAGGAGAGGGGGCTAATAGTTAGAGAGCTTTTCTTCTTTTGCTGGTGTCAACACTCAGAAAGGGTTTGAACTCAAATCAACTAGACTTTACTGTTGTAATCAGGTCAGTGCTTATGTACATGGCAACAGCAATGATCTAAACTGAATTAGCAGAAGAAACATCACTGCTCCCTGTTTGCAATGTTGTCCTACGTTAATCGTTTCATAGAGAATCAGTTAAATAACTTTATTATTTCATCAGGACAGTTGTAGTGCAACTTATTTGTCTTTGACCCAGAGTAGTGAACGTTTATTTCTGGCTTCTTATCCGGTTCATACAGTCACTGATATTCTCAGCACAGCTTCAACTTTGCTCAGAAGCACCTGCAAATAAGTTTAGCAGTGGGAGAGGGTCATCCCTCTTTTACTGTAATTCACTCAAACTTTCCTGCCTCGATTTTTCCACTTGCCCTGGGGACTTCCTATTCATCCATGATGATTGCTAGCCAGCTCCTCTGACCTTTACTTACCATCTCAGAGATGAATCAATGGAGTTATTTTAGTCCTGGTGGATATGGATCTTTAATGAATTGGAAACACATGTTGTACCAATTACACACTGAAAATTGCTAAAATACACACAACATAAACAAAAACATGTACCGTTTTGCCTCCACTCTCAATATTTTAGGCATCTGAATGTAGCGTACTGTTACTCAAATAAATAATTACTCTGTCCTTAACTATGACACATGAATAATTAGATGAGAGCATAAACAATGGAATATTAAATGACTAATTTACATGATAAAACCATATATTACACGTCAGCCTCTGCTCAAAACCTGTCTTCCTGGAGCGACTCTGGCCCTTACTGTACTGTGTACGACACTACAAATCGCTGCAGTGAATTGTGGTTCAAATTACAGCATATATTGCTTAGTCATTACGGCTCAGACCACCAGACACCGTCTTTACGTCAGAGACGGTGTCAGTGAGAGCTGTCCTTAAAACCTAAGTCCCACGAGGCAAGTAAAGAGGCGACTCGCAGAGAGGATCAGAGCGAGATAAGCAGACGGACATGGAAACAGAGGAACAGAGAAAACAAGACAGACAGGGCGCCGCATTGAGTTGAGAGGTGTGAGGATGTTCGATAAGCCATTATCACTCCACTTGGAGGACATCAGGCCCTTTCCCTTTTTATTTGACTCACCACTTTCTCACCACAACCATTCTTCTCCTTTTGTCTGTTTAATCTTTCCGTGCCAAACATTTGGTATGCAAGCTATAGGAAGATATGGGCTGACTGATGTGTTGCTAATGCCTGCTTTGTTTTATCCAACGGCCTCTCATTTATCAGGACGACTACAGCTATTGTGCACTGTTGGCCCAACACAGTATGAAACATGGTGACCAGAATAACCACAACAACCTAGATAAGGGCCTCAGTCACTATTGAATGTGCATTTCATACATTTTTCTACAGCCACCATTTTTCTTCCCGCTGGCTTTCATTCTTCTTTGTACTCAGTCGACTCCGTCACTTTCGTTGAATTCATTCAGAACTTTATCTGCCTTGAATTATTCGCTCCATCTGAGTGTCTCTACTTTTCTGTCTTTGTTTATCAGCCGATCTGTTTCGTGTTTTTTGCAGGAGAGGCGCGCTGCGTCATGCAAGGTCCATCTTCTGCGTCGCACCATCAGCGTTCCAGTGGAAACACAGTTTCCAGAATTCCACAGCCAGCTGTCCACCGAGAGCGGTAAGCAGCCTGAGGACATGCCTCTGCAGTGATCAGGACACACACAGCCATACACATGCATATACTGGAAATAAATGAGGTGCTTTATGTTACCATTCATTATGCACATGTAGAGACATCATTTATTGTTAAAACTGTAAGGAATCAGAAAAGGTTGGTGCTTTTTTTTAGTTGCTTTGCTACAGTTTTGACATTTTGGTGCTCAAAGCTGCTCAGTTTCAGCTTAGAGTTGAACTTAAAAACTCATATGTAGATGTTCAATAAAAAGGTCAAATGGTGAGTGTAACTGAAGAGAAGCACTTCTTTCTACTCCTCAGGGATGTGATATCACCAGTCATCCGCTAATGCTTGCCAGTGAGCCTCGCATTGCTCGCATGCCTGGGCGAGACTCGTGAAATTCTTTTCTTCTTCATATCCACTAGATGGAGAGCTCGCTGCTTTGAAGCGCTGCTCGGCAGTTCATCCTAACCGCTGAGAGAGACACTCAAAAATTCTTTCAAAGTGCCGTTGCTGTGTTGCACTTTTCCCGACGCTTTTACGACAATGTGACAATGCAGTTTATTGAATACCTTCATGAGATAAAAGTATTCAGTTTACACTTAGCTCAATGGGCAAGATGATGGTAAAAGCTGGAGGAATGTGTGGATGTGATCAGCACATAGGATGAGTCAGAATGAGACACTAGGTGGCACTGAAGTTTGACTGTGAAGCGTTTGTAACCCACAGGCACAGTTGCTGTGATTGTTACCTGGCATGCAGCCTAATGTGACCCACCTTCAAACCAGTGTGCAGTGATCATTTACTTTTAAGATCTTTTTATGATGCAGTCACATTATGTTGGCTGCATCCTGCATTGCTGCATATCGTAGACTGTCATCTGGTTTGGGATGCTTTAGAACGGAAGCATGACCGTGCATGCTGCAGATGCTTTATGTTCAAGGACTGTTGCAAAGTTTCGTTTTAGTGTTTTTCACATCTGTCTGTCTGAGCGAGTGAGTCAGGGAGTTCACGGCTGGATTGATGTGCAGTGGCATCTGCAGGTTTGCCTAACCTTCACCATTTGAGGGAGCCATTTAGTTCAATTTTTAACAAAAGTGTGACTGAAGGACACTTCAGAGCGTTAACAAATGTATGTCCTCGTCCTTCAACTTAGAATGTGAAATCTATTTGTTTCTTCGGGAATCAAGAAACACGTCATGTTTGTTGACACGACTTAAGAAGTAATTTAGATTAATGCAAGAGAAATACTTTGAACATCACCAGGTTACTCCTGTCTTGCACTTTGTTTTGGACATTTATCTTTCTTTAGTCCTCATACCCTTTACCCCCAAGTAAGGTCACATTTTTGTTGATCCTACGGCGAGGCCGGGATAATGAGGCAAGCAGAAACGTCCTTCTGTCTTCCCAAAGTTATGGCTGATACCCAGCATTCTCTGCATAGTGCATATTTGATTCCATAAACAGGACGTGCTGCAGTTGCTCGGCGCTAAATCACTCACACACACGGTCAAAAATCAGAGGAGAGTTTGAAATGTAAGCAACTCATTTTGTCATCTGCACTCACAGACACAAGTGATGACATGATGATGAGAAACCAGCAGCAGAAACATCATTATGCTGGATGGCTATGATTAAGTTGAAGAGACAGAGGCTAAAAGAATAAACACAGACTGCCAGCTTCTTGGCTAATTACAGGTTAGCTCGGCAGCTTCGCCAATGACAATCCGAGACATTTCCGTGGTGATTATGTAAGATAATTGCTGAATTGCTGATTCAGATTTCCATTGTCAACATACACTGTTGTGCATGTAAAGCAGGACGCAGTCCCATGCATTAATGTATTACTGTAATGGTTACTCTGTCACCTGTTTAAAGAAAATGTCACACTGTTGTGTCAAGTTGGAGGTATTTTGGTAAAATAATATTTACAAGGCAACCTTTATTTCTATCACCTGAGTTGCATTTGGATTTGAACTCAGTGGTCAACTGCAATGATGAATTCTATTTTAAACATCAGAGGCAGTGTTGTCTGAACACCCTAGATGGGTGTTGTTATAGCAATACTAGTGGTAATAAAAAAAAACATTATAATGTGCATGGACTTTAAATACAATTACTACTTGTAATTGAAAATATGACTCCCTTTTATCCTTTCAAAGGAGCTGCAGATATCCAGTAGAAACATAAACGCAAATTAAACGGTTACATAACAATAATTGAATCAATATTACGAAATATCAGCCATTTCCAGCATTAGTAGCGGCTTGAGATAATACAAGAGCTTTATTAAAATACACTTGTTCATTGGTTGAAATCATTTTCACATGAACAAAAAACAAGTGCACTTTAAAAACCTTACTGACAGAAGCGTTGCTAAATTTATGCCAAACAAAACAATCAGCAATATGAGTTCTCGTCCTCCTCTTCAGTGTTTAACCTTTAAAGCTGCATGTGTACCTTTACAGTTCTCAGATCAGGATCCACATCACAACGCTACAAACGGTGACACTGCTTGTGTTTTACAAAATTATTCATTGGTGTCCCACCTGCTCTTGTCCTCGTGTGACGCTGGCTTTAAATAAGCAGCGTGATGAATAAAAACTACACCTGGATGAATAGGAATCCACAGCAAATCAGAGAGCGCTCTCATCTCGTCTCATCCTCAGACTGAATAGCGGCTGCCGCTTCTATTCTTTTGAACTCGTCAAGGTTTCGGTACAAACATGCGTGAGACGGGGAGCGCTGTTGTGCTCCCACCAGAACAACTAAGCTTAATTTTAGTGAGATGAAAGTTTTTTGAGTTTTTTTTTTTTTTTCTGGATGCAGCTTTGAAAGAGTTCTCAACTCTTTGGTTCTTGGGCATATGCTGCCCTATTTTTCAGGGTTTTTTCTTTTTTTTTTTTGTGCTCGCTGTAAGCTGGAACGTTTTAGATAGGATTAAATAGAACTGGATAACTGACCAAAGGCTGTTGAATGAGTTTTACATGCCTTGTAGCCCAAAATGCTGCCTCACATGTGTTTTAAGTCCTGCTAGTTATCTTCCTCCTCAGAGTGTATAATTACAACACCATTAGCCAGAATAGTATTTGCTAACTTTGTGCCAGCCACTGTGGTATATCTCGCTAATGCACCGCTGAATACTGGATTGTTTTGCCCTAAAGATCAACTCAGAGCCTCTCAAATGTGGGGCAGTTAGAAGTGATCAGAAAGTTGGCGTAGTTAAGATGAAACTTTTTTCATGATAAAGGCCCACTTGCTGAATGGCTGGTGTAAATTCTCTATTAGTTGATAACGAAGCAATCAGTTTGATATCGGTTAATATTGAGGAGTTACAAAATTATTAGGCCACTAGATTATGTTGCCAGTCCACTCATCATTACAGCCAAAGTTCAGTTTCCTTTGACAGCTTTCACTTGTTGATAGTACAATACTCTGGATGTTTGTCTCCAGCCTTGACAAGGCTTAAATCTTACACGTCTTTTATTATCATTATGCAGTTTTAATCATGGTTGAACACTTTCTCTGTACTTTAGCTAAATTGTTTGCCAAAAAAGTCTTGACAACTTATTTGATATATGACTTTGATCACTTTTCAGATACAACAAATACAAAGGGAGGATTTCTTTCTTTTATATTGCTACAGATTGAAGTACACATAACAAACAAAGCAAGACAGTTGGACAAATAAGAAAAGTTTT
>NW_007579774.1:50483-53122 GCF_000690725.1 Stegastes partitus
TAGATGGTGAAATAACAGACATTTACTTAAATGAAAATCTTAAAGACTTTAACTTAGAAGTGCTGTTCCACCCATTGTTAACACCGAGGCTGCAATACTTATATGACTTCCTAAACTCTTCTGGCATGTTATTTTTTCAAAACTGACATTACGAAGTTCTGTCTATGATGAGAAAAAAATAAATAAGCCAAGAGTGTAAAATTGATCAAAGTGGAAACATTCAGCCCTGCCACAAGCTCCCTCCACCCATCCCTCTCTCTCCCTCTCTCTCTCTCTTCATGTGGAAACTGCTTCTCTCTCTCCTCCCTCCCTCTCGGTGCTCGGCTATACTCTCTCTCTCACTGCCTGGTCTCCAGAGAGGGGCTCAGTCAGACAGATGTAACACAGCGGTAGAAGCCTGAGCTGAGCTGGCAGGCTGCAGGGGCCAGACCAGAGCCAGCAGCTCTGACTGGAGAGAACAGCGGAGCGGAGACGGCAGCGGCGCAGGAGATAAAAACAGTAGTTGTAGTAGTAGTTGCGCTTCAGTTATCGAGTTAACTTTGCCTCGGGATATGGGTGTGTTGATCTGGGCGCTCTTCACCCTGTGAATTTAACATGGACCCTGACACCAGCACCCATCCAGAGGCACAGCATGGTAAGTGGGATTCGAAGCGCTGAAGAACGTGGGGGAAAACATGAGACACGATGAAAGTGATACCGTGGAAAAACTGTGAAGAGCATTTTGGTGAACAAGAGAGTGAGGTCACATGGTTTTCCTGTTAGCTTGCTGTTATGGCTATGCTCTCCATTCGGCTCTTAAGCTATTGACTAGAGCCTCTGTGGTCAGTCATGAATAAGACTTCAGTGTGTTATGTTGAGTAGGGGGATCAGGGGTGAAGGGTGTTACATGGCAATGCGATGAAATCAACTGCCTGCTAAAGACATTTCGCTTTAATGACCTTTTCATCATTACTTTAACAGGGTTATAAAGTTTCTGGCGCTGCTGGAGCTGAGAAAGTTACAAATTGCACGTAGAAAGAATTCTCTCTTGGATTTTTGACTATGTTCAGTGTTGAGCTTCGTGGAGCAGGAAGCTCTCCTCTTGGTTTCTGAATAGAATAATTAACTGTGGCATATGTGAGGGCCGTGGGTGTACCGTCTCCACTCAAATGCAGCGAGATAATTTGTGTGAATTTGTATATTTGTAGGCTGTATAGTGGTTTCACCATGTGGGTGTCTGCGTTAGAGACACAGAGCAGCACCAAAGAATGAAAGTGGGAGACAGAGGGATAGAGAAGGGGAGAGACAGAGAGCGAAAGAGTTATGTACACAAATAAATCCAGGGGGATCTAGACTGCACTGTAGGCCAGAGAGTGCTCACTCTTTCTCCTCTCCCTCATTTTCCGCTGCCTCTTTTTTTTTTTTTTTTTTCCAGCCCTCCAAATGTTAGAGTCTAAACTAGATAGTTAAAAGGCAGAAAAAAAAGATGGTGTATTATTAACTGGGCCAGAAAAGACGATGTTTTGTCTTCATGGCCAACGGGAAGGACTCTGCTGTGCTGCTGATGAAGAATGTGGTTAACAGAATGAGTCAACACAGAGCATATTTCCAAGAGACCGTAGTTTTCTCTTTGCCAGCGTCTAAGCCACATTTGCTTTATGCACTCGGCTGTCTGCCACGACAGAGAAGGAGAGACAAAGGAAAGGGAAAGAAACTTACTAAAGAAGAAACTTTGCGATTTTTATCCATCACTTGGGACACAAAGCGTCTGTTAACAATCTAACCCAAATAAGTGAGAACACTGAGCTAATTCTCACCTTCACAGCAAGAGCTCCCAAAATCAAATGTCAACTTCATCCAGTGACATTAGCTGCCTCCTCTCAACCAATCAGCCAGCCTCTCCCAACACATGCAGCCCCAAAAGATTCCTTCTAAAGGTTCAATATAAATAGAAAAGTGGAGTTGAAAGGGCAATAATCTGATATCATCCGATTACGTTCTCACCTCAGGCTTGCACGCCACAGGAAGAGTTCACGCTTCCCAAGACTCACAGGCATCAATTTTCACTCTCTCTCACTCACACTCATCACCATAGCAGTTGGTTGTAACAAATCTAAGAGCAGACCCTTGCTTTGCATTTCTATATGCATGTTTTTTCATATAATATCCATTGCTCTGGATATTTTGCATGTAAAATAGATGTAGATCTGCTATCTGCATCTAGCTGACTGTTACAGTAAAGGCACTGTGACTGGACCTATTTCCTGTATCTGTCTACAGAAAGCAGAGAAGTGCTGATGCTGGACATCCTCCCCTACTGTTTATTACTTTATTGAGCATTCTGAGTGGCATTGCAACAAGACAAGCCAATACAACAGTAGTCACCTGAATTACTGCGAGTATTAGTATTAGTAGGGATGTATTGATAAAGTTGTTTTCAGTGCCAACTCAGATTCAAGTCCTTTATCCCTCTGAAGCCCGAGCACTTTCTGGGAGCTTTTTTTTCTCCTGAGGGGCCCATTTTTCACTGTAATTGAAATTCCTACACTTTAGAAACAGCACAATCATGGCTAGAAGAAGCTAGCGCTAAAAAATGTCTTTTATGCAGTATAACAAAGCACAGACATGAAAATAACCCATAAATCTTAAAAAAAGAAATA
>NW_007579774.1:53652-94831 GCF_000690725.1 Stegastes partitus
TTAAATCTTTGTGTTGGTTGGTGTCTAGTTGGTACAAACGATTTGTTTTTGTCAATTTTTAAAATCAAACATGTAGAATGAAGTGGTTTGGATGAAATATCACGACTTGAAGCTCAGATTTGGTTACGTGTTCTGATAGAACGGAATGCCAAAGATGAGCAGATCAAGAAACATCAGAAAGTTGAAAACTGAGATTATTTTTTTCTCTTTTTACAGTTTCTGGCTTTGATTCGTGCTTAAATACAAATGTAACATTTAACAAAGTATGCCGTTTAAGCCCGCCAGTGGGTTTTGGGGTTCAAAGGGTTAATAATTCTTCTGATACCAAGTGTGATCTGATATTTAAATTTACCTAAATAACAAAGCTCCTCAGTGCCCAGTCGAATTAATATAAGCAGTCTAATTTAGATAGTGCTGTGTGTTTGACAGTTTAATAACTCTGCATTAGCATAAAGCAGTATCACAGCTTTTTTTTTTTTTTTCTTCAACAGTAAAAGCATGTGCGAAGACTTGGAAAAGCCTGACAGCCTCATATTATCCATGGCTTTTTCTTGCACAGTCTCTCAAAATGACATGGACGCGTTGCTTGTTAATTTCCCAGCGGTTTACCATTTCCTTGACTGAATAACAAAATTTTCAACCACAGAAATGCGCTGGTCATCCAATGTGATGAATTCCATCGGCTTCTCGGTAATGTTTTTGCCCTTGTCAGTGTCTCAAAGAAACTTTTGTCACTGTTGGGACGTACCCTCCAGAGTGCTTTTTCCCTGTGTGAAGTTACTATATGCTGTTTTATCAGGTGCCATGTTGGTCATGCTCCAAGTAGCTTTTATTTTTCCATCCAATGAAACACTAGCATTGCACACAGCTCCTACTGTCCTATTTCCTGATGCCATAAATTGTGTTTACATCCCACTAAGGATGTTTATCATAAAGGCTAAGCAACATAGAATAAAACCCATGGATCGGTATCAGATAAAACAAATCTGATACCGATCCATTAAAATATGTTCAGAGAATCGACTTGGGATCTCTACTAGACTGGGCTGCAGTTGTGGTAGGATTGTTGGAGTTTTCTCACAGATAAACAAGACAGTCCCACTACAAGTATGTCTCTGTACAAACAGCCATGAGTACATCTTCTGTGCTGGTTTATACGAGCCTGCAGACATGAGAGGAGGTTTCAGGGAGGAAAGTGAAAAAGAGAGAGCCAGAAGAAGTCCTTATCCATGGCCTTCATTGACATGTAAATAGGTCTGCCTGTTTTTGTCCTAGATGAGAAAGGTTGAATGCCTGCTCATGTACCAAAGGAGAAAACACAAAGACAAATTTTAGCATGAGTGTGTGTTTTCACTTGTGTCAGACAGAACTTTCGCTAGACGGGGAGATTAAACCAGCTGAGATTTCTTGTGGAAAAACAAGGGGGCTTTTCTCTTTCTTTCCATTTTGGAGTGATTTAGGCATTTCTGACTACACTTCTAAAATTCCCACATATTATCCAGATGAGACCGCGGTCTTATGTGTGAAAGTGCTGCAGGGCCTTGTCGTGAAGAATTTCAACTTTTCAGCTTTTAATAAAAGATTTATTCTTTGCTGGTGTTGTCATGTGCTAAAACCTTACCAGACTTTGGAGCTGGGTGATACAGTGTGTGTAAATTTAGGAACTGGGCTGTCAGCTTAGAAGTTGTAATCTAGTTTTAAGAGAGGGAACATTATCTTGCACCAGGCCCTCACGGTCAATTCAAGTTCATCCGGGAGACTTTCTTCACACTCTGAGGTTACAGCCTTGTCAGATGAGTATTGTCTTAAGGGTTTAGAGACAGATAAAAACATGATGGTAAGGCTGCCTTGTCTCCTTCTGTAATCATATTTGTGTGTCTAGGACTATGTGTAGTCTGTACATGTGTGTGTCTTTGTACTCGCATCTTTTGGGAGGCAAACCTAGATTTGAAACCTTTGCTAGAAAGACAAGGTGAGGTCATTCTGACTTGTCCCACTTCTCTAAAGGGCTGTGTCAGAGTTTCAGGGACTTGGGTTTGAGGTTATGGGATAGACTGTCCCAGAATTCCTGATGAAAATATCTGGGTGTCCAACTTCTTTCACTAGCCAGCAGACACAGTAGCTCAGTGTGTCTGTCTGCTGTTTCTTTGGGCGGATCGTGTACAGCAGGTTGCAGAACTGGCTGATTTTTCTCTCTGTGATTCTATTTGTATTATTGTCATTTGATTCCCTGTTTATATTAAACGAGTTAATTATTACAGCTTTACATCTACAATAGCAGATTTTTTTGCCCACAGGGGGCAGCAAAAACAAGTTGTGAACACTCCCAGGACATTATTATAAACATGAGTTTGATATGGCAAACTTCTCAGTTAAAGCTCTGTAGTCACAAATCCAGCGCTTACGTAGTATCGTTATCAGTCAGGTCTCAGGTAGTCAGGCCAACTGTTACGGCCCATGGTGTTGGTGCCGTTTTGGATCTGTGGACTCGTGATCATTGTGTGGGAAGATGGCCCTGCTGAAGAAGGTGCTCCAGAACCACACCTGCCAGACATCAGTGGTGATTGCCCTGGAGCTCCCAACCTACTCTCAGCCTTGGTCTCCCTGCCTCCGGTCATGTCTGATTGGACCACCACCACTCCTCCTCCACCCCAGCAATTGCCACACCTGGCTATAAACTCCACCAGCAACCTTTCAGTAGAATGCTGGCTGGGATTTATTGTGAGCAGTCAGTCCTGGTGCCTCTCGCTCTGTGTGTTTTGTGTTTCTTGAAATGTAACTTCTGTTGGCAGCTGCTAGCTCGGTGGGGAGTTTTCGTGAGAGTCTCAGTGGAGACTATGACTCCCGATAGCAGCTGCACAACTTCGTGAAGAAGTTACTCGTGTCTTGTGTTTTCATATTGTGCAATTTGAGGCACTAGTTTGTTTTAGTTTCTTTTGTTAAGTGTGGATGTTGCCATTAGGTTTAAAATTTGGCTGCAGAATTTTGTTTTGTTTTTGTTAGCTAGCATTCGTCACTTCATTACCATCTTCTTTTGTATTGTCATAGTTCTGTTATGTTCATTTACATTACTGAGCAGTGAATTGCGTTACCTGAACCTTTTCCATCTGGGTTTTTTGTTACATCCAGCTGACCCTAGAGGCTGGATCGTAACAACAACTGATGAACATAAGCCTGATATTCGCTTTCTTTTAGCTCTAGTTTTGGTCTCCACCAACTCCTGAGAGAAATATCTGGCACTTCAGCATCTAAATGCTCCACTACTGTATGTGCACCAGCTAATTGCTAACTGTCAGGTAGCGTGGGTGTTCTTGCAGCTTTCCTCCAGATGTGAACTGCCCTCTGTGGGCAACAATGACTCTATAATAGCAACAACAGAAAAGGCTGTTTCATGCTTTCCGTGTCTGTGTGTCTACAAGATAGAAAGTTTGTCTTCTTCTCAAGTCTGTAAAGAACGTCCACATGAAGTCCGAAGTTTGTGGCCATGTGGACTGTAAGCAGTAAGTGTGCCAGCTGCACACATGACAGGAAAACAAATGGCGCTTAAAACAAATGCTTGTTTTGAGTAAAGGCTGTGCAAAGAGATTCTCCATCATCCACACCTTTTAAATTCATCAATAAAAGCAATGTAGCTGAAGTAGTCACAGTGCTACAGCCCAACCTCTTACCAGCTGCTATTTCCTGTAAAAAGCACAAAAACACAGCCAGCCTTTCAGAAACATCCACAAGAGCCTCGTGTGCTTGTCTGTGTTTCGATACGAGGGGCAATGTGACCGTCTGTGTGCAGACAAACATGTGCCTATTGTAGCATGAATAGAGCCGCGTGCATGTCTGCTTTCAAGGTCTGTATCGGTCAGTGCACGGAGATGCAGAAACCACGAACTGGCCTTTAACCAAAGAGGGAAAATGGCGGCCTGAATAGTTTATAAAGCTACAAAGATCTGCAAAACTGAAGAAACTGCAGAATCAGATGACAATTGTCTGTCACTGAGCAACCCCTTTCATATTGTTTTCACACTGTCAACCCAAATTTTGGAACCACTGAAAGCACATTTCAGTCTTACTCTTCAAACGTAACACAGTTAAAGTTTTGCCTACTGTTATTAAGGAAAGATATACATGTTATTTGAAATCAAAAAGGAAGGGCTGCAGTAGAGGTCAACTCCAAGCCATCAATCATAAAGAAAAAGCACTTATGTCAGTTGGGATTTCTGGATATTGATGCTTCCAGGACTCCAGCTGACTGCCTCTTACTGTAACTGGGGCATGTACGTATCGGGCACCCTACAGCTCCAGCGTTAGTATAAGAGCAAAAGTATATGACAAGTGAAACCTCTCCGGCCTCAACCTCCAGAGGTCAAGACAAGTGGCAGCTGCATTAACTGTGCTGGAAAAAGAATGCCAGGAGTAGTTTTAAATGACAGGCAGTGTGTTTGTGACACCGGAGCTTCTTAGCTGGAATAGCTCTGATGTTATTGTGAAATGAAAAACAAGCATTACCTTTACACATTTTATTTCAATAACAGTCTCCCCTTCATTAGTACTGAACCGCATGCTTATTAGAGAAACCTTTCTAACGCTTATGACTTTGGTATCTTTCACATTCAGATTGTCTACATCCACTTCACTGCATTTCACACTTGGCTTTAAAATTCTTCTCAAATGCATCTCAAGTGGCTGCCTGTGATTGGATTTCGCTTCCACACTTATACTTGACTTTATCTGTGGGGAAAGCCGTGAATGCTTTTGAATATAGAGGGAGGAAAAACACACCTCGCACACATTTGCAGCCGTGCGGTTAAACAGGGTGGCAGTAACGAACGGAAAAGCTGGAAACAAAAGATATTTGAAAATACAGAAGGACAGAGAGAGACAGGAAATGATAACTAATCTCATTAGTGATTTTTACCACAAACCTAACCAGGTGCATGCATTTGTGTGGCCAGTGCACGCTTTGATCGATGTACCTCTGATCATGTCTAAATATGGCTCGAGCAATCGGCTCCTCATCCAGAGGAAGGAATGAGCGCAGTGAAAATATTCAGAATGCCTTTGCCTGTCTTTTACAGTTTGCCTTTTGGCCAATTTGCCCTCAGAGCTAAGGAGCCTCAAGGAACTAAAGTCAAGAACAAATGTGTTCTTTGGCACAATTGCCTTCGCCTTTACAAAGAAGGTCCAACTGATCAAACATTATGAGCGTCTGCTTGGTTCGAGACATAATCTTTCAATATGGAGAAGCACAAAAGTAAATATACGGTAGCTAAGTCTGAAGTCATTGTGCTGTTCTTTGTATTTTGCAGTTATGTGATTTGTGATGTTGTGAAGGAGACGTTCACATTCAGTGCCGCAAACATGTCTGTCTCCGGAGTTGCAATCTGCTGACTGTGATGTTCTGTTTCCATGTGTGTTGCAGTGTGTAATTTGTCTGTTTATGGTACCAAACCACAATAAAGCGATTGGCAAATAAATTATACTTTCAGTTCTGTTTCTGATGCGCCTCCTCTCCCTCCCATTCGTCCTCTCTCTGTTTATCGTGTTCGTTTGCAGGCTCTTTTGTTTACAGCTAAATAACTGTGTTTTACACGTCAGCAACATCAAACAGAAAAATTCCGACAAGCATCACGTCATCATATTGCAACCCAATCCCCCCAAAAACTTACATTCCTACACAACTGAACTGCATTCTCGATTGTGTTTTGAGGGACACATATTTTTTGCTGGATTATATTTGTGATGCATCATAAAGACGTTTCAAATCAACATATGTTTGCCTTTTATTTTATTTCATTGATTCTATCGTTCCTTTTCAGCCAACCAGTCATGAGGCAGAATCTGTCAAAAGCAGATGAGTAAAAATTAAACTAAACAATATCAGAACCCTGGTCTCCTAGCTGAGGGTCGCTGTCATATGTTTTCTGTCAAGACATAAATAAGAATGCAGTTTTGTTGTGTAGGAATGTATGTTTGTTGAGGCATGTTTGCCTGTAATCTAAATAATCACAATTTTTACTTTACCAGGAAAGTGACAGTTCCACTGAATAACCACTACCTCCCTCAGAAGCAGAAATACAAATCTGAGCTTCCTCTGATCGAAACAGAAATGAACTTCTTGAGATCTTAAAAAGTTTACAGGAAGGCCTTTATTGACTCCAGTGCTCTCTGCGACCACCTGCTATTTTGGATTTATGCGACACTAAAAGCAGAGCTGCATTCATGAATTTTTGCACACCTGAATGCACTGCAGGTTACGATTAAAAAAACCATAGCCCAGTGGTCGCCAAAACATCCACAACTGTGAGGTCTACACGGGACATGACACATGAAAAGTTCATCAAACACTTAAAACTGGTCTGGTGATGGCGGATATAAATAACAGTGTAAAAGCAGAGCTAAGCAATAACCTCACAGAGCTGACTTGTGGCCAGCAGCAACAGTGGCACGACTCCATTTGGCCCCATTTGTCAGAAAGCCTCCCTGATGGGACACTGTCAGTCAACAGACCGCTGCCGTGGAGGGGAGGAGGGGACGGGAGGGGGCAGAAGGGAGGAGGGGACAAGAAAAACAGTGTTTAAAACAGAGAAAGGCAGAAAATGAGACAGTAGGATGTAAAGGAAAATTGGAATGTGCATGTATAAATTTACATTGCGTCTTTGGTGCATGTTATGTAGATGTGAAGCATGACAGCGTGGTTGTATGCAATAACGCTTTCATGTACTTTCATGTGTAAATGTGTGTCCGTGGTATGTATGGCTGTTAAAGTACTTGATGTGTGTGTCTAAGATGAAGCGACTGCAAAGGGCAGAAACTGCGCCAAACACAGCCATGAGCTTGTTACATGCTCACAGCAAATTTATGTTGGGAATGTGCTTCTTGCATCTCAGTAAAGCCTTCTGTAAATGTACTGGTCCTGTACCGAGCAACGAGTGCCAGAGAGGCCGAGAGTGATGAGGAAATGAGCTGAGGAAAGAGAGAGATGGAAAATATTGACTGTGTGATGTGAAAGGTAACCGCTGAAGTCAGAAGGAGGATGCATGCTAGCAGGATTACGCTCTTCCTTCTAATCGCAGTCTAATCAAAGTAGGATGCGAGAATCACAAGATAAACTGATTTTAATCAGTGTTTTGTTTATCCCGCTTCATTGTTTATGTGACTTACCCAGTTACAGATCTGTGATAATCCACCGGTGTATTTATTTCAGTATCATTGCTGGTGGGAAAATGCAGTTATCTGAGAAGCAGGAACATAAAATTGCAGATGTCAGACATAAAGAACTTTGCTCTTATGTCTTTGCAGCTCACCTAACCCAAGATCATGAGGTGAACTGACTAAACATTACAACATTACATCGTGTCACATGTTGTGTAAAAGTCCCACATGTGAGCATTTAACTCCCTGAACCCCAAAACATGTTGGTGGGTTGAAAGGCATGCTACCTTAAAAGAAAAAAAAAACACACACACAATTACGACATTGATCAGATACAGCTGCAAGGTGGAGCAGTGGTTAGCATCGTTGCCTCGCAGCAAGAAGGTCGCCGGCTCGCATCACAGTGAGAACCCCCGGGATCTTTCTGCGTGGAGTCTCCATGTTCTCCCCGTGCAGTGTGGGTTCTCTCCAGGTTCTCTGGCTTCCTCCCACACAGTCCAAAAACATGTTGAGGTTATTGGTGATTCTAAATTGTCCGTATAGGTGTGAATGTGAGTGTGCTTGGTGGTCTGTCTCTAAGTGTAGCCCTGTGATAGACTGGTGACCTGTCCAGGGTGTCCCCTGCCTTCACCCTAAGTCAGCTGGGATAGACTCCAGCCCCTCCGCGACCCTAGTGAGGATGAAGCGATGTATAGATAATGGATGGATGGATGATCAGATGCAGAAACTGTGAAAACAGAATGTTCAGATTTTGAAGTTTCAGACAGTTCTTGAACTACTCATCTTTGACATATCATTCCGTTGGAAAATGAAACCAGACGTCATGGTATTTCCTTTAAAAATAACTTTAGTAAGAATGTGTAAAAAGAAAAACTAAAATTCTGCATTCCTCAGTGCAAGTGTAAAGCCAGAGTGACTCAGCTTCATCACACAGTGACGTGACAAAAATTCTGCAACTTTCTGGCTGAACTGCAGGCTGTGTTTACACATAGAGAGTAGACAAGTATGAAAACACATTCTAAATAGAAATTGTTCAATATTTTGTATTTAAATATATATATAGTATGTAAAGCCACTATTGTTTCCAGTATTGGAGGCTTTTGGGAAATTGATTCCAGATTTTTTTAGTGTCAGGAGAAAAAAAAAATGATTATAAAAATCCATCTTTAGTTTTTTTATTTATTTATTTATTTAATGATCTTGCATTATTATAGCTGTCATACTACACAGAAGACATTTGATTTTTGTTCTACTACCAGCTATGGTTGAAAGGTGCAGGACTGGGGTTCAGAGGAATAAGGAAACAATAGATAATATTAAGTGAAATAATAAACAGGTAATGATAAGATATGACAGCACTAATACTGTCTGAGATCATCACTGAATGTAAATTGTTTTGAATCAATTTAAAAATGATAAAAAAATAATATTTCAGGATTTCAAAGGGCAGAATTAAATATGCCTATAGTGTATCTGTTTGTTTTTATTCGTACTGTGTTTATCAGAGAAGCCTTCATCAAAGAATCAAGTCTTTATACTAAAAGGTAGTAAAGTTAGGAAAAGGCTTTGCTCTTGAAGGGAGCTCTCCATGAAGAGAAGCAGCGTGGAGGATTCCTCTAGAACAACTAATCCTCCCGAAATAACAGTGTCTTACACGATCAGATCAAAGTAAAGTCAACAATAGCTCATATGAAGGAGGCTGGGTGCTGCAGGGAGCTTCAGGATGGCGGCAAACAACATTTGCATGTTGGATTCTGTGAATAGGGAGAATTTCAGCGCTCCTTTTATGACGACTTGCTCAGAGCATGTTGTTCTGTAGGAGGAGGTTTTGGGGATTTAGATTTTTTCCTCGATTTGATGGTTGACAGTAAACACAAGGAGTAAGAGGCGTGAATAAAGTGCGATAAAGCTCCTAACGAAACAAAGGATCCTTTGCAGTTCCGTAGCGTGGCATGTTACACCGCGGGTCCCCGGGACACCCCAGTCCTGGCCTTTTATGAGTTGAATTCCCCTTTGAATCTCTCCACAAAAAGCACTTGCTGGCATTGTAGGCATGGTGGCAGTCTGACCCCACGTGCCGCACACAAGTGCCTTTGTCTCTAAAATGGCAGATGCTGGCATTCCTGACTGCCCCATGTCCATATTCTCTTTTTTGTCTGCCTCTGCCAGCCAGAGGAAACAGGAGACAGTAATAAAAGTGAGGCCGTCACTCTGATTTGTATTGATGTGAGTTGACCATTTTATGTGGTAATTTTTCTCTGACTCAGCTTTCTGAGGAGCACAGTGTCATTTTGTTTATGCATTAAGGTGCGCCTCAGCACAAACATTTAACTTTTTTTTTGTTTGGTACCCAAGGACTCGATAGAGTATAGAATGACAGAGGCAATTCTTAAGGCAGATCTTACTGTAGATACACATTAGACACACCGTTTCTTGCTTTTGTCGTCGAAGGTTCAGCTCTTTTGTCACACCGACACTCTCTGTGCTTACCGCCAGTGTGCACACACTGTTTTCTCTATCACTTCTTTTCTTTTCTGTTTCTTTCTCTCCATTGCTGCCTTTATTTTCTCAACTCAGTAACATCTCAGTGCAAGGAGATCAATTTTAAAATGCACAGACTAAACAAGCACACATGACATCCACTGTTCATGCCCTGAGCTTCTCACACGTTTTTTTTTTCTTTGAGACGCACACACAAATCGACTCAGGAAAACAAACAAAGTGACAGGGGGATGAGGGATTAGAGGGACGGAAAAGGAGACAGACAAAGAGGAAGATGAAAGGAGAGGTGTGTCAGAGATGTCTATAGGAGTGGACTTCAGAGCTTCACTTTTTTTGTCCCTTTGTAACTCTATAGCCTACATACCAAAGCACTCACTCACTGTGTCACTTCAGCCCTGGGGTTTCTGCCTTTCCTATCTTTACTCTCACCCCCTCTTTTTTTCACTGTTTTTCCTGCTAATTGTTTGTTGAAGGTGGGATTAGGCCTTAGCCAAACTTTGGCTTACACAGTTGGCTGCAGAACACTGTTTTGCCATGCTAAATTTAAATGTACTTATTTCAAATACTAAAAACAAACAAGCTAATAGCACTTAGACTCAGGTGAAAATTAAGAATGTCATGCACTTGGAAGCTTTTGTGCTCAAAGTGTGTCAAAGCTTTAACCATTCACTGTGCGTGGCAAAAGTAGTCTTCTATGCACCTGTGAATACCTGTAGACGTCTGTGTTTGACACTTTAAACTGCCGTACAAACTGGTAGGGCGCTTTGCTTTTCACCAAAAGAATGTGGATGAAAAGCCCCACTAATTGGCGTGAACCGTTTTGGAAATTTGGAAGTAATTAAGCCCAAAAGAAAAGCAGCAATCACATGCCAAAATGTGTCAAATAAAACTCATCACCAAGCTTTGGTGAGCTACAAACAAAGACAATCCCAACAACAAGATGTTTATCTGTAGAGTTTTATAGTTGTGCTGAATGCCTGAGAAGCAAGAAACATATGAAAGTAATAGATCAACGTATTTATTCCAGCTCTGCCAATGTCGCAGGCAGCCTCCGTGCCAGAGCAATTTGTACCATTTTGCGTTTACGGGATGTGTTTGGTAACAGAGACAGAAATCAGTAAAAGTGAAGTTTAGGAAACACGTAGCTGTCTATTATCCTGCTGCGTAATGTGTTGGTGTAACTCTGGTTAGCATAATTACAGATATAAAAGTAGATCAATAAAGGAAACATCTTGTTACCACAATATCTATCAGATCATCAGGGAAAAACTATTTTATCCTACAACATATTTCCAAGTGCCCACAGATGTTAGTGGAGAAAAAAACTGGTGGTTCGAGTCAGTTAACACATCCTGCAGTTCAACCCAGTTCAGCCAAAAGATTCCTGAATTTTTGACTGTTGGTCGCAGCAAAATCAGTAACAGTTCATGGTTGCACAGAGGAGTGCAAAAATTTTTAGTTTTTACAGAATCTGATGAGTGCAAATTGTGATTTTTTTGCAAATATTTAAATGACACCTGATTTAGACGAGGATTTAAAGCTTAGATTTCATCACATGTAGGGAGAATCACAAATTACTAGGTCAAAAAGTTAAGAATCTGACAATTCTTTCTGCTTCCACAGTTGCTGGCGCTGATAAATGTTGTAATTTTGGTGATTTTTTTCAAAGATAAGAAGCCTCTGGAACACATTTCACATTTTAAATCTCTAAATCAAACATCGAAAATGTGGTTTGTACCAGTGTTGCTTCTAACAGATGTTAAACTAACACGCTTTCATGCAAACTTCACTGCACGGCATTCAACAGAGATGTATTATCACAACATAACACATTTTGGCACGAACCTGATCATATGATATTTTTCTCAGCACACAGCCCTGAGGATTTAGCGTGACTAGATGTGGTGAGAAGCGTGAGGAGAGAAGGTGAAGTAGCCAGAAGAAAACTGGTGTGAATAGCAAGAGGAGGAGGAGGGGGAGGGAGGAGGTCTGCTGTCACTTCTGTGGACAAATGCCTTGCTTGACAAATGTCTTACCAAGGACAAGAGCAGAAACGCGAGAGTTGTGTTCTTCAGCAGGAAGGAGAGAGAGACGTAGGAGGAGACGAGAAAGCATCTGAGCGCAGGCTTTTCCCGCTTTATCATACCGATCACCTGTATGGCTTTGGATTATTGTCGTGGTGATTCACTCAAATACAGTTTGCAAGCTGGGTTGCGTTGCTTTCCACATTAGCAGGTTTGAATTATTTGTTTTTAGCACCCAGATGTACAGGATCTGCTTCCATTTGCAGCCTGATGCGTTTTCAGTGACTTATAGAGTTTTGTAACACTTTGAATTGCTTTTGTGCCTGAAATGTGCAGGAAAGATAAAACCTCCTCTCCTTCCCATTGTAATAAACATAAAAAAATACACTTTTAAACAGTTTTATTAAGTGTTTAGTACTGAGATATTAGGCAGAGCTCAATGAAATATTAGATAAGCAGAGTAGTGATCATCCACGGGCCCACTGCAGAAGGTAGCAGAAGTGCCCAGCAAACTTCAGCTAATGCTTTAAAGCTGCAGTGTGGTGGTGAGGCCCGGCCTGGCCCCGCGGTTTTTGGTCAGCCGCAACAAGGCGTCTGATTGGTTGGATGTGAGGTAGGAATTCAGAATCCTAAACTCCTCCTCCTCCTCCTCCCAGCCCCGGGCGCTGAGGCACGACGGCATTCCCTGTGCACGAGCACGAGCACACACACACACACACACACAACCTCTCCTCGTTCGCTTTCTCATATGAAGGGGGGCTGTGGTGGAGTGCAGGGAGTTACAGACATTTGAAGACACAGAGCAAGGAAGTGAGAGAAAGCAACACAAGACAAAGACAGGACTCTCCTGCCCTCTGTGTGAGTGTGTGAGTGTGTGTGTGTGTGTGCTTTTTTTTTTTTTCCTCCTGTGTAAGTCTGAGAAGGGGGAGGACCTGAACCCTGCTAAGAGTCAATACCCCTGCAGGAGTCCACAGGACCAAACACACACACTCACACACACCCCGCGAGCATACTTATTCAGTCTACTGCAGCTACTGCAGCCTGAATGAGTGCAAGGCAGAAGGAGAAACACAGCGAGGAAGCCGGAGTGTGAGAGAGGGGAGGAGAAATCTCAGGAGTTACAACTTGTTGCTCTTGGTTTTCTGTGTGGATTGAAGATGGTTTTCCTTCTGTTTTCCCGGCGGCAGTGGGACCTTGTCTGAGGTGAGCACCAGCTCCGCTCTCTTTTCATTTTTTTCTCCCTCCTCCTTTCATTGGCCAGCAATTCTTTAAGAGGAAAAAAAAAGGGGGTCTGAGTTTCAACATTTGTGAGGTTTTGTGTGGGATTGCTCTCTTGGTGGAATGGCGGAGGGGGGTTGAAGGAAAGAAGGAGGTGTGGAGGGAAGCTTTTCACGTGCCTGGGAAGGAGTATAATCACGCTGATCTGTTGATCTGTCAGAGAAAGAAGCAAAGTGTGGGTGCACTTTTTATGGAAATGTCTTTTATAGAAGAGCTGAATGAGGAGAATGTTTGGCTCAGAGACACAAAGAGCTGTAACGTGATTGTGAGCTGTGCTTCTACAAGTGGGACAACAGAAGATGAGGGAGGGGGGAAGAAAAAAAACAATTAGTCCAAGTCTCTGCCTGGACTTTCTTCTGATTAATGCTTCCCTTTCTCTGGTGTTTGTGTGTGCAGCTTGGGGCTGCCTTGCTGACAGACCAATGTAACATAAATATGACATTTGTTCACCTCCCGCCTATGTGTCTATGTGTCTGCAGAAGGAGTTGTCCTTTTCCAATAATCTGTCACGAAGGCACAAGGTAGTGTTTAACTACTTTGGCAGTGTGTAGTCTTCATTTATCAGCTCCTGCATGATTACAGTGCCCTAGTAGATAGTAGCTCACTTGAGTGTGCAGCCGCATCATCATTCCTCCACCAACATGTGTTTACATGCTGCAAATCTATGACCCACACACAGTAGAGCTCAATGTCAACAATTTGGAAAGTTGCTCTTTTAGACCTGAATGTCTGTAATTACAGAGACATTAAACATTTATGTTAATTAACCATTTTGACCTTTTCCTTGAAAACAGTTAAGCTGTAGCAGCGACCTGACTGGGGAAAACTCTTTAAAAAGTTGGGTTCAGAGTTTTAAGATGTTGAGGTTCTTTTTTTTTTTCTTAAGTAGTAGTGCAGCGCTGTGTGTCCGGGCGTGGGGCGGGCATTGTTGTCCTATTATTAGAGCAAGCCGGGCCGGCCAGCAGCTGTGGGGAAGGAAGTAGGCTCAGAACAGCCGGAGAAGAGGGATTACTGGGAACACTGAGCAGGGAGTTATGGACTGACTGGTGGAATGGCATTCCTAAGGTGGCAGAGTCAGTGGAGGGGAAGATGAGTGAGCCAGAGCACCAGACAGGGATCAGCGTGGATCACAAGAGTCAAAGAAAGATGTAGAGGTCGGAGGTCGGCGGTGATCGGGATCAGTGCGGCGTCTTGTAATAGAAGATTAGAGCTGCTGGACACCAGGATTGATTGTTTATTGACATAGATTTGTGAAGGCTGTCGATGATTTTTTTTTCCAGCGAAATTAATTTGTCTTAATTAATAGAAGTGGTCGACTGATGTGTTATTTTTTTTTCAGGGTTGATGCTGATACAGAATATTAGTAATCAAGGATAACTGATGTATGCTTTTTAAGAACATATGAAAATCTTTGTGCCACAAAATTTAGCTGAAACGCTCTTTCTCATTCATGTTTAATTGAAAGAAAACTTTTTATCATTCAGTGCTGATAGGCTATTATGATGTGATGTGTGACCAATCAGATGGAGGGAGGCTGCTGCATCACAGCCAAAGTAATATATTCTTCAATTAATTAATCTTATCGGGAATCAGTTAAAATAAAAACGCAAATAATCAAAAAAATGTAGACCTCATAATCAGCAAGTCCAACAATTGGTTGACCCCTTTATTGATAGACCATGTAGGTTATAAGGCACACAATTCAACTAACAGTCCAAAACAGATTCAAAAGCATCCATTCCTCACAGTTTATATGGATCTAATGAATGGATTTATTAAAATACTTTATTTCTGTCAGTCAATTTTGCAGCTAATTGTTTTGGAATTGGATTTTTATTTTTTTTTCTTTAAAGTAAACACCTTGATAGAATTGCTGCATTCATGGCACTGCAGTGCGCTTGTAAATTTTGAATAAAGGATTGTGAATAAAGCACAACCTAATACAATCTGTCATTGAGCCTGCTCACTTACTCTTTGTAACATCTTTATCTTCAGTGGCCCAGGCAGTGGAAGCTGACTAAGTGTTCTTAGGCAGTGAAAGTGGAAGGAGTTCCTTGCAGATAGTGATTACTTGGTGATTGACTGCTGTGATAAACTGCTGCCACGCTGGCTAAAGAGATAATAGCATCCCTGTATTACTCACATATCTCCGCTATCTCTCCCTCTCTGCTGGTGTAAATCTCTGCTGCGTATTCCGGTGAAGCACGTCTGCTGGGCGCTATTCGATGAATATGTCCGAAAGAGCTTTGTTTTCTGTAACTTTTGCATCTTTTTTAAAATTTCACTTTACCTATAGTTCTATTTTATATGTACAACCACTGCTGCGTTTTCTCTGTATTTTGAATCATCCGTCACTTCCTTCGTCCCTGTAGTGCTGAATGCAGACTGTGTTTAATGAAGATTGATCTCTTTGGTGATAAAAAAGCAATACACAGAGCTATTGTGAAAGAGTCTCAACAAAAAAAAAAAAGAAATCCAGAACAGCACAATGGAGAAAAAAACATCTCTTGTCTTGATCATACTTGTTTAGATATTTCTGATGCTTGTGAAATCAAAGATCACACTCACACAGCTGCATTTTCTCCAAGGATAGAGGCAATAGGTTGTTTAGTTGTTGAGTCTTTTTTTATTAAAAATAGCCAAAATAAGTGCAATGATCAATCACGTATGTCTGTAATTCATATTTATGTGTGGATGTGACATAGTTGACATTTTGATGTCAGTGTCTTGATTCACATACTGTCTCAGAAAACACCTGACTATAGCAAGACCTGCCCTCATTTCTCTTCTTTCTAGCTTCCCCCCCCTCCTGCCCCATCTTCCTGCAAAACAGCTGTGCAATTAGGCAGAGTCATAAATCACAGACAACTGAAGGGATTTTGATACACGTTTGGCATTGAACCGTTTCACCGTGCATGTGGATCTTGGGTTTAGAGGGTAGAGCGGGCCATGGGGTGTTTGCCATATGCCGTATCATGAACACGTGCTTCGCAGAGTGCATCTACAGCCGCTCTGTGTGCGATTATGCTTGAGGTAAATGATCTGCCTTGTGTGTCTCAATTCCGTTCAGATGACATGTTCGGACACATCGGTGCACTTGTAGCCCTTTGTGCACTTATTGCTCATTGAAATAAAAATCAGTTGGCCGTTTCATTGTTTTCTGCCCCGCGGACCGTTAATCTAAATATTCTTTGTTTTATGGCACCGGCAGATAGTGCCACTGCTCACTACTTAAGGAACATGCACTTGCACCCATGATTGTAAAGTTAAATCTTAGCAGGAATCAAAACTTGTATTAATTATTTTAAAAGAGCAAATCAGCAATGCATGTGGAAAGTTGACAGAAGAAGAGCGATTTCTTAAGTAAAAATACCTTCCTCTGCTCAAAGAATTGAGGTTATTTGTTTATCCTTGTACTTTTTTTTGTCAGTTGTAGACACAAAATATTACACTGCAAATTTATGGCTGTGTGTCTGTATGCAGATGTGTGCACAGGTGGAGGAAGTGGACTTCAAGGCATAGCTTCTCGCACAGTCCTCATAATAGGATAATAACATAATAACATGATGAAATATTGACTCTCGTTATTAATCCAGCTGGAGTCCATACGCTGTTGATAGTAACTGAATGCTGTGGCCCCACTTAGCAGATGTGGCCCTCAACAACAGCTCTAACGGAGCCTTTTCACACACACACACACACACACACACACTCTGCCGAAACTCCCAGTGAACAGATGTACATTGTGTGTAGTTGTATTCATGCAGGCTGAGAATTTCACTGAGCACATCTCTGTGTCAGCATGTGTGCTGTGTGCCACCATCCTGGAGCAGATGTTGTACATCTTTTGTGGTATCATTGAAGACGTTTTAGAAAAATAAGTCAGTGCCTCTCTGTGAGTGTAACAACAGGGACTTTAATAATCCAGTTGAGCATCAGCAGATGTTTGTCTGACACGCAAATTAGTTCGATTCGAACGCATCACTTAAAGCTGTGAATGAGAGAAGTTCAGCAAATGTAGCAGTTGTTTTATCATTCATTCCATTTTTTTCTCTGGATGCCATCATCACTACAGTCTGTCTCCTTGTTGGCTAGTTTAACTCTTAGATTCCAGCAGATTCTAAGGGAACTACTTTGTTTGCTGTTAAGTTGCTCTTGAAGGATCGACTTTTCCAAAACTGCTTGTGTCTGGTCTTTGCGACGTGTGATTCGTGTATAGTCTTAAATGAATGTCAAATTTAATAGGAGTTTCAAACTGCATACAGCTGTGTGTTCATCTCCACACCCTTCACTCTTATTTGAATTACTCATAAACTTGAAATTGCGTCATTTAGATGTTAATATCTTTTCAGTGCAATCACAGCATGCAAATATCATTTCACAAGAAAGAGCGGAACCGGAGCTTGTTACATATTTGTACAGACCAAAGTCATAAAGTTATCGAGACAGATCGAACTTTTGTGAAGTAATATGTTTGCTAGTTTCCTCACACATTTTCATACTCCTGCCAGTCAGGTGAATACGTTACAAATTCCCTCTAATGTCATGGCGTAGGCCTACTGCATGATTACAGTAGCAAATTACTGCAATGTCTCCGATGTGTGACTGACAAGATGTAAAAAATATATGAAGTGTGGTAGAAAAGTTCCAGGACTGGTGTCACAAAAGATATGTTTCAAATCCAAACTACAAACTACAAGTTTTCTCCTTTGAAGTAATCACCCTGGAGTCTAACACACTTTCTCAGCCTTCTCTGCCACGCCGCCATGCACTCCTGGAAGGATTCTTCCGGGATCCTCCACAGGTCCGTCATCACAGCCATCTTGATGTCGTCCATGTCTTCAAAACAGGTCTCCTTGATGACCCCCTTGAGCTTGGGGAAGAGGAAAAAACCCCACATTGCCAGGTGGGGTAAGTAGGGAGGTTGCTCCAGCACAGCGATGTTCTTCTCAGCCAGGAACTGTTGGATGTTCAGAGCATTGTGAGCAGGCTGTTGTCATGGTGAAGCAGCCACGACTTGTCCTGCCACAACTCTCGCCTCTTCTTGTGCACTGAACAAAGCAAAGGATCTCTTTGTAGACGTGCTGGTTGATCATCTGAAGGGGAAAACTTGTAGTGTGTAGTTTGGGTTTGAAATATATCTCTTGTGACAGCAGTCCTAAAACTTTTCTGACACATGCATGTTGTATTGATGGGTGCAGGTCACCTTTGTGCAAGTAAGCAGTGGTGATCCTAGACTTTTGAGGGCCCAAAGTGTCCGTTGGAGGACCCCTTGTTTGAGGCTGTGAGGAACAACCATTTGCCTGTTATGCCACTTGCAAATAGGCTGGTGTATATGAACACTTTAGTACCCCTGCAGTAAAAAATAATAATAGTTAAGACTGTCAGTTTTCTTAGGCACTAAGTCATACAGTATCCCACCATCATCGTTCTGATATTTCTAGATTCTAGACACTTTCCCCAACATTATTCTGAAACCATATCACTAGTAGTTTCATAACACATTTTTTCCCATGATTTAAAAGCTAACATAAAAATGTGGAATATATGTTCCAAGATCTGGACAGCCAAAACTGCTCTGAAAATAAAAGATATAGCATGAATCCCAACCCTTACAATGACTAAGATGTATGTAGATGATGTTAAAAGCAAAAGCAGTGAAATTGAAAGTCATATTCAAGTTCACCTGTACATGTGCAGCATGACAGAGGTTATGAAGGTGAATTTAATATATAAAATGTTGTCACTTAACTAAAAACAATGTTGTAATGTTGAAACACTTTAATAAAATGATGCTAAAGCAGTGACTTATAACTAGTTTCTCACTGTGAGGACTTCACAAACAGCTGAAGACGCTACAATAACTATTTAACTACCATTACAAGTACAATTCTGACATGCAAATGTCTGACAAGGAGATGATGTTTTCTGACATTGTGTGAATTTCTGAGTACATCTGTATGAAGGTGTGACACTTTCTGCGTTTAACGTCTCTAGTTTTAAAGCCTCGTTTTGTAGACTTACAAGAATTTGGGCCACCCATTGAGTTTTCACTGACTCGAGAGATAACAGAGCAAAGGTCAAAGTCAGAATAGGAAGCTGGTCTGTAAACTTTGGTGAATGTAAACAACGGAGAGTTTGGGTCTAATTTTACTATCAGGCTTTGTCCCAGCTTTGATTTATCACTGCGTTTCTTGTTTTCTCTGACGTCTTTTTAGAGATGCTGTTGTGTTCTCAGTGTTTTTTATAGGAATTATAGCCCCGTCTAGGAAAAGAGGGCTCAAGTTGTAATAAATCACATTTTGTCTTTATTGGAAAACCTGCAGCAAAATGCCTAATAGTCTTGGTCTGCACTTAAATGGTCTGCACTTATATAGCGCTTTTATCCAAAGTGCTCTACAGTGTGTTTCTCATTCACCCATTCACACACACATTCATACACCAATGGCGACAGAGCTGCCATGCAAGGTGCTGCCTGCCATTGGGAGCAACTTCAGGTTCAGTGTCTTGCCCAAGGACACTTCAACTGTGGAGGGATCAAACCGCCAACCTTACAATCAGAGTACAACCCACTCTACCACCTGAGCCTCAGCCGCCCTTTCCTTACAATGGAAGTAAAGGCTTTAATGGGAGCAAAGGTGTCCTCAGTCTCCTGAACCTCCTCCTAAAGTGTGAGTTAGCACCATTATCAGCACCACCAGCCTTAGCACATAAAAAACACAGAATAATAGGGGCGAGTAAACTGCAAAACCCGAACGTTGCATAAGCGCTAACTTCACACATAAGAGCAAAGCCAGTGCATTTTAGCCTAAGGTGTCTTTTACTGTAACAAATTGCCTTACACTGGAATTCCCTTAAATCTCCCATGAAGTTTGCTCTCTGTTAAGTGGGAATTCCTGAAGAATTACTTTCTAATGGTACACCCAATCAACAAGTTCAGGCACTTTCAGTCAAGTAACATTAGTCTGCAACAACCTTAAACTTCAACATTATTAAAACAGATGAAAACGCTGACATTTACGGCAACTTCAACACCGTCTGCGTTCGCTTTGAAGAAGCAGCCTCTTGCCTCTCTCTTTCCCACGCCTCACTCACAAACACAGAGTACAGTGTTGTCTATTTTCTTGTGATCTAAGAACCAGTCCAATAATGCTTTGGGCGGGCCTTGAGCCAGAACATAAGCAGTAGCTGTTAGCGAGAGGGAGCTATACAAGAAGTCGACACCGATTTACAGATAAACAGGTTGGCATCTCAGATTTCCAGACAGACTGGTACCAAATAAAACCTTAGGGGGGGAAAGCCCATCAGACCGCCGGCTGTTAAAACAAAGTTGGAGTTTAGAAATGAAGACACTCTTTTTGCACTTTTTAGCGCACTCCCTGAGAATATAGAAGCCTTTTAAAACCATTTCAACATATTGACACCTGCAAAAATTGACATGGTTTTCTAGAAAAATAGCAGAACAAGGCTTTTCCACTGCAGCGCTGTAGTGACTGCTTTCTACTTTATGAGACGCCACAGATGAAAATCTCCTGGAACTGATTAAAGTCTCATGTCACAGAGCTTTCAAAGACACCAAGAAACAACTGTTAAACTTCTATAAATACTGTATTCATTCCAGGCTCGGGGGTCAGGGGGAGTTCAGCAGCAATAAATTATTAAAGCAAACAAAAAAGCGTTGCATGTATGTTTAATATACTGATTTGAAAGTTGGGGAGATGAGGTCAAACTCCCTCCTGGCTTTTCTTTTATCACTTCAGCTCACATGTGCACAGACAAGTGTAAAATTAACAACCTGTTCATTGACATTTAAGGTTGATTTTGTAATAATTTAGTGTAAATTTAACCCCTATCGTCCTTATAGGCAAAATATCACAGGTTTTTTTTTTTGCTGTGTCCTTGGTATGCAGCAAGGGGATCAGTCGATGTTCCACAGAGTGATTATCCAAATAAAGAAAGAGACACATTCTGCTTCCTGAGAGGGATGGATTAATATTATGAATACACACATACCGTAAGTGGTTGTTTAATTTTCACAGATGAAGTATCTAATTTCCTTGCTTATGCCATAACAACAAGAAACATGAGAGGGTTTCTTGAAAGCAATTGTCTAAAGCACATTTCTGACATTATTTGAGCACACCTCTCATGATGGATTGCTTTATATAGAAGGGGGAAAAAATACTTAAGTTCTCAGTTTATCAGTTTTCCTTCTCAGTTTATCTTACAATGTTCTCTGAGTTGATCACATTCGTACACACCGTGGGAGTAACAGAAACCATGTTGATGATGTAAGAAGGTGGCTTAACATGCTGAGGCAAAAACAGAAAACAGGAAAGAGGAGAAAATGTACTCCACTCCCAAAGGTTCCCCTTTCCCTCCAGCGTACCTCACTTCCCGTCACATAACTCCCCACCTCCCATTTTGACCCTTCTCACACACACACACACACTCGCATTCCAACAAAACGGCCCACATCCCACAACTATTTTAATGACAAATCACCAATTGCACGACTTGTGTTTTTTTTTTTTTCAATTTGTTTATGCAAATACGCAGGAGGAAAATGCAGTTTATGGATATGGGGACATTAGTCGGGGTTATATCAGCCTGATTTTAACTGCATACAGCTGAGTGGCTCGTCAGTGTCTTTGTAGAACCGAGTGGTGGAGACTGCACTGTCCCAGATAGTTGTACTCCTCCTGTGTCCTGCCCTCGATCTCTGCGAATAGCTACATATATAAAGTCACGCTGCATAGATGAAGATGCAGGCCCCCGAGATGAGGGAATGAAGCTGTTAAAACACAAAACTACAAATCTGCTCGTTTCCTCCCTCTGGCTTTTACTGACAACAAGCATTTCATCTGCGGAAGGACACAGACACACACACACAAACACACCCACGATGTGCATGCGTGCTGGAGAGCGAGACTGTGAGATTACTGTTTATAGTTTGGATGTGAATTCCCACGCTGGATAAATGTTACTGATCAGAGGGACTGACTGCTCACATTGCACGCTCAGTGGCAAAAAAATATTCCCTTTAAATGCCTGTTTTGATGTTTTTCTTTGCTCCGCGTTTCCGTACGTCTTCACGTGTCTTCGTCCGTGCGTCTGTGTGTTTAGACTTGTTGGCTGATTTCACTGCCAACAGTGCAGCTGAGATCAGTGGGCTTCTTGCCAACTTTGTTTCCACATAACAGGATATTGAAAAGTTCGAGCTCACCTTGATCAGCTATTTAAGCTTCAACATTTTCCTAAACAGAAATAAGTACTTTTGTGTCTTTCAAGTTGGCTTCCTCTTGGAAGCTGGTTGTTACCATTTATGTGACAGATATAAAAGAGTCGTGCTGTTTCCTGAACTTGCTTTCTGAAAACAATCACCTAAAAATAGACGGAGACCAACTTTTATGGTGCCAGCGATTAATTAGATCCTGGTAGCCAAGACTGATAACTAAGCCTGCGTTTCCTTAGTCAAAACTTCCTGCTTCTGCTCCTCAGTAACTCCTTCCTGCGTTTCAGAGAATACAATGGCACATGAATGCATAATATTGGTTTTGTCTGTAGTTAAATATGAGTAAAAGTTATGCCATTAAATGTTTTTGAAAGTCTGCTGCTGCTCTACGTAAGTACAAGTTACGCTATTCCATGTAGACGTGGTGTCCAGAGGCCGTCCGTGCTCATGCTCAGTGGCACAGCTAACAGAAAACATCAAGATGAAAATATGCTCACATTGACAGTCAACTGATATTAATAGTAATTAATTTTACTGATGAATCGAAGTATTCAATACAATTCTGTTCAGTTTTACTCACATCATGCCAGTCATCTCCGTGTGCTTCACATAGAGACAAACCCAACAAATCCAAACTATTCCCTTTATGCAATTCCACAGCAACAGTGGAAAGAAAAAAAAAACAAAAACTCCCCCTTAACAGGAAGAAACCAGAGCTCAGGGAGGGCGGCCATCTGCCTCGACTGGTTAGGGTGAGGGTAACGGGGTCGGCCAAAAGAGTAGCAGACAGACAGACAGAACAATAAACACTGGGGAAGGTGGTGAGGCCAGTAACTGCAGGTCAACACCGAAGCCAGAGATACCTGCTAAGAGGACAAAACACAAACTACAGGAGAAAGAAAACACAATATTAGTGGCATACAACTTTGGCATATGGAGTAAAGAAGAGTAGAGGAGAGTTGCTCGGTGCATTATGGGAAGTCACAGAGCAGTGGAGGCCTATAGCAGCATAACTAAGAGATGGTTCATGGTCATTTGAGCCAGTTGTGACTATGAGCTTTATCAATAAGGAAAGTTTTGAGCCTAATCTTGAAAGTAGAGCGGGTGTCTGCCTCTTAAATCCAAACTGGGAGCTGATTCCACAGCAGAAGAGCCTGATAGTTGAGCCTGTGTTTGGAAACTCGAGGAACCACAAGCAACCCTGCACTCCTAGAAAGAAGTGCTCTCTTAAGATAATATGGTGCAATAAGATACCATGAAGATTGGCCATTAAGAGCTTTGTGTGTGAGCAGAAGAATTTTAAATTGTATTCTGGATTGTACAGGGACCTTGTGTGTAATGTGTGTACCAACAACTATTCAAAAACTGAACTTTTAATTAATACCTTCTTTTATTCTCTGAGTCAGTCCATTTCATGTTGACCCTGCAGCAGAGCCCAAAAATTCTCTGCTGTGAATTTTATACTGAATACAGATCAAAAGGATAAATTATTACTGTATGTAAGGCTCTGGGGTACAATACCTTCACACAACCGAGTAAATCTCATGGTTGCCCAGTCCTGGTCTGTGCTGCAGGGGCACGAGTAGCAATAAACAAACATAAAGAATGATATATTGAGAAAAGTAATAGTAAGGAGTATATTTTACATCGGTTTCTTTGGGTATACAAACCGTGCAGGAGGAGATACAAGTTTAGAGCTGTGTAAAGTAAACATAAAGGTGACATAATGCAGCTATGGGCCAGGCGAATTAATATGCCAGACAACAGAAAATACATTTCTAAATGCAACCTTTAAACCATCAGTGAGGGAAGCACTCAGCAGTATTTTGGTCTGACCTTCAGTATATTCATTGGAATAATTATCTTGTGGTTCTTGGGAAGTCAAAGCAGAATATATGAGATTTAAATTTTTTTTAAAAGCACATTTGAAGTAAAACTACATGCGTGTTATTGCCTGCAATGTCATCATTTGTGAGTCAGCAGAAAAGCAGACCTCCAGTTGTATGCAGAAGAATGGGCGCCCCGAAGCAAGTTACATGTTGATTTTTGATGCAAAAGTACAGTGAGGGCCGTTCCAAGAGCTTTAGCTTGAATCTGTTGAGATAGTTCATGGTGGTTTCTGCTTTTTATCATTGTCCTGTTGAAGAAAATGGCTTCTTCTCAGTTTTACTTTCTTGATTGTTTTACATTTGTATCCAGAATTTGTTGACATCAAGTGGATTACATGATTCTGCGTAACTGCAACAATTACTCAGCCATAGTCGATGATTTGATTACTGTAGCCTACTTCAGCCAACACAGAGCAAAAGCCAAGAAATCACAATCTAAATTCTCTGATTCCAGCTTCTTTAATTTGAGTATTTCCTGCTTTCTTTTCCGCTTTTATAACAGTAAACTGAAAATCTCTGTTTTCTGGACAAAAAACAAGACATTTGAGGACATCAGATTGGACTTTGGGGAATGCTGATCAACGTTGTTTTACGATTTTCTAACATTTTCCAAACCAAACGACTAATCAGTTAATCCACAAGCAAATGAAAATGAAAGGCAACGCTGCATTGTCTCTGTATTGCAGCTAAGCATCCCATATCAGCAATTAATGAGCTTGTCTAAACATTTGAGTTATTGCAGGAATGCAGATATCAGACAAGTAATCTGACTATCTTGTCTATGCAAATGAATAAGAGTATAGATGCATGACATAAAGGAAGAAATTGTACAAAAAATACAACAAAATTTAATTTGGCATCATCTTTGTAGCAGCTAATATGGTCACAGTCTAAGAAAAACAAAGTTAAAAGGTGATACAAACAATAAAATAGCAATAAAATGTAATAAAATACTCTATTAAAAGTGCAAAAGAGCATTTGTTAGAATGAGTCCGTAAACTGGGAGTAATAATAACAGTAAACTAACAATGCTTTTGAACTACTTATGGTTCCTATTTATAAAAGAGACTGAAGAAATGCTATTATATTATTCATTGAGTGTGGTAGGAAAAATTAGAGCAGCTGTCTTCTTTGGGTAGAGATGTTGCTGCTCTTCCTTGTTGCTCACTGTTTTAGAATTGAAGGTATGAAGCCAGACCCACACGAGCTAAAATCTTTGGTGAGGTCTGGAAAATTTAAATTTGGAAAAGTATGACATTTTAAAATTTTAGTTTCAATTCAAAAATCCACAAAATATGACACTTGCCCATCGGTGCACAAACGTTTGCACACAACTACATGGTATAAAGCGCACATGAATGAGTTCCATGACACACAAAATGTTCATCCGCTCATTAATTGTAAGTCATTGTCAGCGGACTACGCAGCATGTGAGTGTTTGTTCTTTGTCTGAGAGGACCACCGCTGTAAAAATCCAAAGTCTGTGCGCTCATGCATAGCAGTCTTTCCACTACATTGACTTACTGTAGCCACAACAATTAGAGAGATGAAAGTGGGCGCTTGTACGCCAGACTGTGTGCGTTGCAGGTGAGCGCTCAGTTAGCAGTCAGCACATTTGCACATATCAAAGGTCAGCAGTTGATGGATAGAGAAGTTTTACAATACCATTAATTGCTAGCCTCAGTGTTGCCTGTATCGCTGCCAGTTCTCTAGTCACTCCTCCGTAGCCTCACTCTGTGGGCCACTTACATTTCACATGGCCATTTAACAAATTATGCCTATTGTTCACATGACAATGGAGTCTCTGTGGCTGAATGGGAAGTAGGGACCCTTACGTGGGCCGTGACTAAATTCCATAAATTCCAACATAAAGAACATGAAGTATTACTAAAAAAAAAAAAAAGGAGGGAGACGTGGTTAGATGTTATCTGTATGATTTGTTTTCTCTCATTAGATTTATTTGAGCAGATGTGACGGGAACCTCAGTGGGCAAAGAGAAAGTGAGCAATTAAAGAAGAAATGTGAAATGGTGGGTTTTTTTGTTGTGTTTTTTTTGCATGTACAAAGTGAGGGGAAGGTAAAAAGAGCAGCAATAAAAGCTGAGGAATGAACTAAGAGGAGGATAATTGAGGCACTACAGTCCCACTTCTGTAATGACATGTTTCGTTACCTATAAAACCAGCTTCCTGGCTCTCTCTGTCCTCTAATTTTTTTTCCCTGCATCTTTACAGCCCGTCCTGTCAAAGCGTAGATGGCTACAGATGCCTTTAGAGAAAGAATGTGTGCGCCGTACTTCAGGACCTTGTATAATTTTGTTCTCAAATACTGCGCATTCGGTTGTCTAAAAAAAACAACAACAAAGAAATAGCTCGTGTTCAACAGTCAGTTCAAATTACGGTACTGTTCATGGTAACAGATTCGAGTTTGGTTTTTGCTCAGCAGCCAAGCACCACCCTCAGTCTTGTAACAACAGATTGTTTTGGTTAATTGGTGTACTGGAAAGTTTCTGAAAAGTGCCTAAACGCAGTACAACACTTTCTGCCTTTATTCTTCAGTCCCTTTTTTTTTTTCCCCAAAGCATGTTATTTGACCTGGGATTTAAAGGGGGAGTTTCCATCTGGATTAAATAAGAGTGGGATTACTATGAGGAGATGGACAGTAAAAACCTGTGGAGAGCTTAGAGTGTATTATGTGTGCATGGGCTCGTGACCCCCCAGTGGGATCAATGAAGTCTCAAAGTGTTTGTCTTAGACAGAGATGAGTATGTGCATGTGAGTCGATGTGAACGCATTCGGCGCTCTGTGGCTCTTTCTCGTGTTTGTTGTTTTGCTGCTCTCTCCGTGTTGGCGAGGCGGGTGGTTATTTGTTTAATCTACAGAGGATTGATTGGAACAGATTTCCCTGTGTAAGCATTCGCTTTAAATGTCAACAACAGAATGTGGGCTATTCACACTGTAATCCTGACATTGTCTCTTTGATATGCACAGCACATGGCCTCGCTGTGTATGTTTACCGTGGCGCCCTGTGTGTGTGTGTCAGTGTGGGAAACAGAGCAAAAAGTGTGTGGCTGGTGGAATTACAGCCTGCAGTTATGTGCTTATCAGTCGATCAACAGGTCCTGAAACGTCAACAGTTTTGACGAGCAAGTCATTCATCGAGTAAAAGTACAAACAGTGATGGTCGGAGGTTTTCCATTGAGAGGATCTGCTGTTTTTTTTGGTGTTTTTTGTTTGTGTTTTAGACTATTAAGCAATTGGCAATTAAGAAATGTCACTCGAGGCTCTGGGGATTTTGTCTAATATGAAATGATTAATTGTTTAATCCTGTTTCAGATTGATCTGTTACAGTCTATATGCACTCCATACTATCTCCTATTTAAAACTGTTTTGCCAATAAATGAACTGAATTGAGTAGAAATTTATTTAATAGAGTTTGGAGTTATAAATAATAAAAAAGACATTTCTTCCTCCGTGCATCGACACCATTCAGCTGCAAGCTCTGGTCAAACACTTCTAGGTGAGGCATTGCTGGTTTAGTTGCGTTCTATACTATGAGCTTGGTCATGGTAAACAGAAATAGCAGACATGGAGTCCATTGGATTCTTTTGTGAGCTTCACAATTGTGTTTTGTGGTTCTTTGGGGGCCCATAAGATCTGAAGCCCACCAGCGGAGGAGGGAGATGAGAAACGAGGGGGAACTACGGGTTGAGCTTAACTCCACACAATCGGCTGCCAATAAGCACGGAATTAAATAACACTATTGAAACTGCACTACTCAAAATGGGAAGTAAAGTATTACAGCAGCAGTTTGTTAGCAAAGAAAGTAGAACTTTCATAACAGAACTCATTGTAAATGCAGCAGTACTTGGGCTATTGTTGTTCTTCTTTGTTTGCCACATACCCAAGGCAGTGTTGGTTGTGCGCTGAGGTGGTGTATAAAAATATACATACAAACTCCTGGACATGGCCTACGTTCAGGACTTTGTGTTCGCCTGTGTTACTACACAAGTTTCTCAGTGATATTGAAAAGTTTCGTTTTAGCTTTATAGAAAAAGAAGCGAGAGCTATGTGGTGGGAGTTTTTGCCAATGTCAGACATAAAAAGTGGAGACAGATTCTAACCAAGTACAGGCTCAGTGACCATGAATTGGCAATTGAAAAAGGAAGACACATAAAAATCAGTGAAAGCAAAAGAAAGAAGTGGTCACTGTCTGACAGGTTAGGCTGAGACAAAGTTAGATTTTCTCTTTCGATGAAAACATTTTCTAACTAAACAAGGAACGTTTACTTTAACTGGTTCAACTCTTCAGTCACAATTTTATGCAGTGCAGGGACAAAGTGGCAGAAAAAGACAAACATAAACATACAGTTATATAGTTTTTAGTTTTTCTAGTCTCACCGGACCCACTAATTCACCAAACCTGTTTTTTTGATGATTTTACGTTATTACTTATATCACAGTTCTTTGCACAGATACTCATCCTACCCAATTACATGCCAGGAAACCTTTTAGTATGTCCAAGTCTGTACAGTATGCCAAGAAATACCAGGATGTCCTACAACATCTGGTCCCATTTTGCAGAATGAAAGGACTCGTGCATTGCTGACCATTCTGATCCACAACGGAAATTACGTCACGTACGTCACTGTGTCTAGCATGAGTATTAAAAATACTCAAGCTGCTGAGAGAAATACGAGAAAGACGAGGCCTCATTGTGTACTACGGTCTGCAACAGATATATGAGCAACATAGTCAAAGCCCTTAGGCCCAGTTTTCTGACGAAATAAATATAGAACAGTAAGTACTTTGTATGGGCAGCTGCAGTAAAAGTAGAAAGTATGAAATGTAGAATACAGTTTTAGTTTAGGTCATGTGATCACATGAACAGTTGACCATATGGTTGCCTGGGATACAAAACCTACTACTTGATTTCAAGACTAAAGGCCAAACTTACAAGCCTGTGCATCCTTTTCTCGCCATGATGTTTCTGTAAAAGTTCTGACCAGAAACATCTCTGCTGCTTTGATGTCTCCTTTGTAAGTTCATTTGCTGGTCACCACCTCGCCCCAGCTTGTCCCGCCTCCTGCGTTCCAATCAAAAAAAACAGATTGTGGTAGAGCTCAATGTCATTTCTTCCACACAGGTAGACTCCAACTTCACCTGGAGATTACAGCTCCTTGTTATACTCTACAGCTTTGATGAGCTTGGCTTAGTGGCACCATTTCCACCTTCTGATGTCCGCTGCCATCCTGGTAGGGTTAG
Source organism: Stegastes partitus (assembly GCF_000690725.1). Taxonomy (NCBI): domain Eukaryota; kingdom Metazoa; phylum Chordata; class Actinopteri; family Pomacentridae; genus Stegastes; species Stegastes partitus. The sequence goes on from NW_007579774.1 coordinate 82,988, forward strand.
GGTTACAGGACAAGAGACTCTCATCGAGGGTCGCCAGAGCAGCAACCTGTTCGTCAAGTCTGTAGTCTGGGAGACATGAGACAGGACATGCTGGGACTTGTCTTTTAACAGCATCTATACCTACAAATAGCACCTTTAATGACACAATCTATACAATTCCTTGTAAAATCAGAACATAAGCCACATTAAGGTAACCCAGCGTGTTTTACAGCACAGTTTACTTGCAGTATATAAAATGCCAGCTGTGAACAGAACTTGCTTGTGTCCTTGCATAATACCGCCTGAGTGAAAATTACTGTTTGTGCCTCTTTTTTTCTTTTTTTTTTTTTTGGCACATTTGATATTACATTTGAAAACAGCATTGTCAGAGGTCCTTCTGTACTCCTCTCAAGTGGTTGGTTCATTAGCGAGATCTCACTCATCTCTGTCTCCCTCCCTCGCTCCTTATTTGTGCTCTTTATTCCTTTAATCATGGCAAAAAAAAGGAGTTCACCCCCTCTCCTCCTCCTCTTCCATCTTACGTATCTGTTTGTCCGTGGCCAACAGCGTTACACAGACTCCACTGTTCTCTGCCTGTCTCTCGCCTTGTATAATGAGTTCTGCTTGGGACAGGACATTCTGCAATTTGGCCTTTACTCTAGGGCCAAGAGGGAGTGGGAGGCATGAATAAGATGAGGAAGAAAAGACAGCATGGATAAATGGCACCAGTCTGTCACTATAGCAGCAGAAGCACTAGTTAGTACATTCAAAGTTTGTGATCAAAGAGGAATTTTGACGAACGTTAATTACGATCTTGTCTTGAAAAGAAACCACAAATAGTAGCAAAATATTTTGATGTGAATATTTCGCATTTAACTACAAATCTCACCACCGATTCAAATGTTTGTAGATTTTTCTGCTCGACATAAAAGTCTCAGGGTTTCACATTCAGTGTCGAGGCTGACCTTCAGATATGACACTGATCAAAATCATTTCGCAGTCGGTAAATGATGCTCAGTGGCTGAGAGGACACAAATGGAGAGTTCGCAATGAAGTGAGGCTTGTTAGTTGATGTTGTGCATGCATTTAATGGCGAACGATATTTTTACTTTTTCATTTTGTTTTGTAATTTAGAAAAAAAAACAGACGTATCTTACAACCTTGGTTTTCTTTGCTTGAATATGTAATCTGATTATTAAGATGGGTGCTTTTATACTGAAAGGTTTTTGCACTTCTTACAGTGAAAAACAAAAGATTGAGCGTCAGTCTCATGCAAGATTACTTCAAAAATCCTTGGTGTTGTTTTTATTAATACAAATTTAAACAGAACTTTCATTCATCGTATACTTATGAATGAACCTTGGTTTAGATCTTTGCTTCATGAATTTCAATTCAGCTGCGCAGAAAATCAGACAGGAGCAGCTAGCTAGCACAACTTTTAAATGATCATTATGACATTTACAATTTCATTTAGCAGACGCTTTTATCCAAAACGACGTACATCTGAGAGTAGATCACATTCACACACCAATGGCGACAGAGCTGCCATGCAAGGTGCTGCCTGCCATTGGGAGCAACTTTTTAGGTTCAGTGTCTTACCCAAGGACACTTTGACTGTGAAGTGTCGACATCAGATAACTTCTATCTGGCTTCTCACTTTCTCACAGAGTTGCCGTAAAATCGAGGTCCAAACACAACAAGCAAACTAAATAAACAACTGCACCAGTTGTAGTCATTTGGATTCTAATGGATTTTCACTTTGCTCACATTGTGGTGAAACATGTTTCTGTAATTACCGCTGCATGGTGATCCAGTTCCCACTGCCTTTTATGTCCCCGCATCTGTTAAGACCATCGACATGAGCACAGGTTGACACAAGGGAGCGCTGAGCTGTGCATTGCCATGTTTTCCACAGGGGGTCAGTATAGATACAGGTTTGATCTGCCATTTGGCTCACAGGGTATATTTAGACTGTATGTAGAGTGTGTTGTATGTGTATATCTCATAGCATGAGCCTGCCCTTGTATTCTAGTAATAATAATAAGTAACCTATATAAGACCCCAAAATAGCGAGGTCATCCATTAATTACCAATCAGTTGATCTTTCGTCAGTTTCCAAACCAAAGATTTCCCCTTTCAACTTGTTATCAGTGAGAATGTATTCCTTGTCTTTGTCCTACTTGTTAGTCAACCCTACTATCGTTTGATTTCAAACACTTTGTCAGGGAAAACAAGTACTTTCATGACAACATTTAAGAAATGATCATGTCTACTATAACTGCTTTCTGACATAGACTGAATATTTTATTAGGAAAACAATCTGCACTTCGGTAAATAATGAAAGTAATCTTTAATTGCAACCCTGATCTGTCACATAGTTCACTTTTATTTTGAGAGAGAGAGAAAAAGCAAAAAAAAAATAAACCCAAAAAACAACTCACTCTGTTCTTTGCTGTTTGCACCAAATCAGTAGTGACTTTATTATAGATAATAAAGTCAAGTTGTCTTTTAGAGGGTAAACTATGATCTGCCCAAGGAGATTCAAGCTGCAGTAGCCATCAATTTTGGCTTATCCACTGCTTGTAATCCATACTAATATGTTTTGCCATTTCCAGATGAATAAGACTCTCAACCCCTTGGATCTTTATGGTTTCTTAGCACATGCTGGTCCGGTCTATTATTTCAGTGCGGTCTAATCCCTGTGACTCCCTCTGAGGTGTTTTACTCTAATGGCTGGCTATATTTCAGGTGTAATAGCCAGTATGTGCTACTTTCTGTGCGAGACCTACTATCCATGTGGAGACAATAGCGTGCGCTGTGTTAAGAATCAATACGTCTCTCTTTGTCTTTTTTTTGTTTTGTTTTCTCTGAAAGCCGAATTGGTTCCATTTTCAGAGCAGCAGTGTTTTAGAGCGTTAAGGGTTCAATCAGAGACTTAAGACTTATTCACACACAGCGATAGATCTGCACTTCTCTGAAAGCTGTGCTGCATCATCATCATTGTTTTCTGTTTTAATTTAAGCATTTGGATGCGTATTTACGCATAGGCATGTGTGTAATTGATGTAGAGATATTTGTAAGTGAAAGCGTGAGAGTGTGTTGAAAGATTATAATTATCTTTCAGCGTAATTGTAATTTATTATAATTCTGTCATCAAAATATGCTATGATGCACGCAACAGATGTAAAATGTCAACAATGCTACACTACCATCTTACATTACTGGTTTAGACCTTGCTAATTAAATTCAGCATCAGATGCAAATATAATTACCAAGTCATCTAACTTACACTTTTCTTTTTTCTTCCTTGCTTGCTGCTGTTTGGTTCTGACCCTTCGTCCCTGATCTGTTCAACAGGTAAGACGGTTTAACTCTTTCTTGTAATCTTTGATGTGGCGAATACTTGTTTTCACATCTCTCAGGTTTTATTCTAGTCTCAGAGAGCAGGCAGTTCACATTTTTTCTCCATTTTCTCAAGGATGTCATTGTCTGTCAGCAAATAGACTCATTTAGCAGCACATGCTGCAATACAGCCTCTAACAGCAGGTCCTTGTTGTTGTTGAATCCCAAGTGTTTTGGTCTCACAGAGGAACAGAAAGGCCTTCCGTAAGTTTACCTGCAAACCCTATTTCCCTCCATGTTTATCTCCCGCTTGATGGTTCTGATGTTCTCACTACGCTTAATGGCCTGTGCTCGTCCGTCTAGTCACCGTAATACGTTCATCATGGTAGATTTATATCCAGTCATTACTCTGTCCGTATCCACCTGCGAGGCTTTTTAGTTTACAAGCCTTTTTCCTCTCCGCTCTTGGGAATTATCAATTCAGTTGGTTGACTGAGTGGAAAGTGAGCAATTAAATACCTTGTAGAAATGTCTGGTTTTAAGGGAAATGCTGTCAAAGAGTGTAAATAAACTTTAAAATCAGTGTTATCGCCATTAAACCCATTCAAGTATTCAAGCAGAAAGTGCATTCAGGTAAAAAAAAAAAAAAGAAAATATGCAGCACCGTGTTTGACAGAAAGATTAAAGCTGAAAATATACAGAGTTTATGTTATGCTTGGCAAAAAGACCAAAACGAGCTGGTTTGTCTTTGACATTCAGCCCCAAGTCCACTGGTTCCTATTGAGGATGTAAAATTAAATTCCCAGCATATAATTTCTCATGTAAAAGGATAAACAGTTTACAAAAATAACTAGACACTCAAGGTTTTAGGTTGCTTTTAAAATCATTAAAAAATCTCTCCACACCTGAATTGGTGAAAAATGCATCACACTTGAATAAACATGTAACAACTTCTTAAACATTTTTACAAGGTTGGACTCAGGCCTCAGATAAATGAGTTGACAGAGTGTCCCGACTCTTCTAGTCACAAATGCCTACACTTAATTATAAATGCATGTACAATACTTAAGGGCACATTTGTCTTACCCCTATAAAGATAAAAGTGATATTAAGAACTAATTTATCTGAATTTTTTTCTGAAATGTTCATATTGTTATGCTTCCATGAAACAACAGAAGCGGCATTATGTTTTTGGATTATCTGTCCACTCAGTTGTCATGTGCGCAATATCTCTGGAATACCAAGAAGGAATTTCTTCAAATCTTTGTCAGTTGAATTCAAAAATGAAAATTCAATTTTGGTGGTCAAAGATCAAGATCACTGTGACACATGAACACAATAAATCAGGAACAAAAAGAGAAAAACTGATAACTTTTGGCAAATATGTCCACTTGGAGTCAAGAAACAAAAAAAAAATCAAGATATACTCTGTTCTCATGAGGCCTGTTTTCACCATAACTAAAGTATACAAATTGTAATCATGACAAAACTCCACACAAAAGTCTAATAGGTGAAACTTAATGAAAGTTTATTTCCAAAAGGTCAAAGGTCAAGTAAATTAAATCTTGATTGGGTGGTACAACCATGAGGCAATGATCCTAGTTGCAAATTATGTAGTAGTGCTGCTGTGAAGTAATAATACTGGATAATGCACTGGCAGTAGTAGTATTGCATGTGTTGGTGCTGGAGAACAGTGAGGCTGCACCTCATTGTCATTCTGCTATAGCTGTAGCTTTGAATTGTTTGTATTTTTTTTAAACCAGGCGAGCAGTGTCATTAAAATGACTATTTCACCGAAAGAACCGAGCGGGCCTGCCTCACTGCACGACCCAAATCCCCTGCAAAATTTGCCATTTTCAGCATGTAGGTTGGTGCTCGGAGGCTGTTGTTTCCCGTACCGAGGGGGATTTATACGTGCAGTCTGCATCCAGTGAGTCAGACGAAAGAACAAGTGCCTTTGTTTATGTGTGGTGCATTTTTGATCTTTTTTTTTTTTTTTTACTTTTCAACCTCGGATGACCTGGTGCAGTATGGATGTAGCTGCGATGTGGGATGGATGACAGCACTGTAGGATTTACAATGTATAGTTTGTGCTTATTGTGCAATTTTCACATTGATATGACATTTAATATGATGGCTTTGGAATTTATTCAAAGTGCTTTTGTCACTGGTTTATCGTCTGTGGTCCTCTGATTAGATCATAAGATCTCATTTGATACTCCGGTGACTTAATTATTGTCGTGTTAGTGTTTGTAGTATTTATTCAAAATAAACTATGATGTCCGCGCTCATCCCAGTGGAGGAACTGTTATAGCGTGGCTCCCTTAGACTCACTAAACAACATGGGAAAGCAGGCCATGAGTCACGCTAACTAATGATGTAACTCATTAATCACGTTACAGACATTATTGACAACAGATAAAGTCAGACGTACCGAAATAGACAACCGCCAGAGCTCCTCACGAACAGAGCTGCTCACGATTCCTAATAACCAATAGTCAACATTACAGACCAACTTTTAAATCACCAATAAAGGATGGTTGGTATTCTCATGCTGCAAGAGTTTGCAGCTGGGATACACCGTAAAAACCGAAGCCTGTGGTTTACCTTACCTTTTTCTTTGGTCTTTTCTTTGCCCTTTCGCTGCTCACTGGTGTCTTTGTTGTCGGGACAGAGGAGCAGCAGCGCACGAACTCTCCATGACCCTGATTCTCTCCTCTGCCCGTCTATAAACTTCTACTCTGTCAAACAAGAACTCATTGTAGGTAGCTATTCCCACAGTGGCTATTATGCAGGCAAGACAAATGACTCTAATTTGAAATTTTGGGGAAAAAAAGAAAAAAAAACAAGGTGTCTGGCCTTCCACTTGTCTCTGTTGTGTGTGAATAACGCTCACTGTGCCGTATGAGTTCAGCCGTAACCTTAATTTGCGTCTATTTATGAGACATTACAGGCGAGCTCTTTAAAACTAGACACATTGTGCGTATGTCACTAGTTTTTCCCCGACAATGCGCCTAACACAGTCTTCAGGGTGTTTCGTGAGCCCAGCGGCAGCAGTGTGAGGCCTGGAGGCATTCCCTCTGCTTCCCAGCACGAGGCTCTGTCTCGGTCTTGAGTGATGCATACCTACTAATGGTGCTGCTAAACACTCTCGGTGGGACCGGGGGAAACAGTCGAGCCTATGTTAGAGACATACAGACACGTACACACAGCGCTGCATTCTGTCGTTGGGAGTTTATGGGCTGAGGTAATGACAAAAACTCCTCACAGCGTGTACTGTTATGGTCCCCACTGCGCTCACTAGCAACAAGCGGCATCGCAGTGAACAATTGAGCAGCCAGCGAAGGAAGGAAATGTAATACTGAGGGTGAGTACGAGGGAGCAGGAGAAGACGACTTTGATTAGGTACAATCAACAGATAAATTCATTCATCTTGGAAACCGTGGGAGGCGTTGGTTGATTACAATGAGGTTGAAATTTGGCCCTTTTTTTTTTTGTTTTCCCCCCCTTCAGGCTGTTGTTTGCGATCATGCATATTTATGACTGTTTTGTGTTTGTGTTTATGTAGATACATTTTTATTCAGGAGCTATTTTGCTGTCATTTCTTTTTTACTGCAATATATCACAATAGTTTAATTTATTGAAAAGTTTCACAGAGGTTACGGCTGCATCTCACTGCTAGAATCAGTAGATGAAGTTGTGATATAGCAATTTTTACATCCGTAGTAGTTTGAACTGAAATTCAGGTGTGAAAAGTAGCTTTAATCTTTGAAATTTTGCTAAAGTGACATTTATCCGAGCCAGAAACTGTAAAAACACAAAGAATCATCTGATTTTCAACGTGTATGAGGTGGGTTTCCTTTAGGAAAAATAACCAAATATAAGCTTAATATTGTGATATTTCATGAAAATCCCTTTATTCTATATGTCTCATTTAAAAATTATTCAAAAGATTATCGTTTGCACTAAACAGACTTGGTATAAAAATAAAAAAAAAAGAAGAAAAATTGTGTTCTCCTTTATGCCACATGGAAGCCAGCACTGACTCAGCTGCACACAACAGTCATATGGTATAAATTAAGGAACTGTTTAGCTAAACTGGAAACTGGGTTTACACAGAGCAGATGATTTCAAGTTTATTTTTTTTTTGCAAAATACATAAACAATCAAATTATACTTCAGTTTTTTGATTATGGCATTATAATTTAACAACACTGCACCGAAAACATTCTTGAGTTCTCTTTACTTTCAGCAATGATTGTGCTGTTTTTGTAGAGGTTATATTTCAGTGAAAAATGAGCCCATAGTGAATAAAAATGTGACAGGAGCAAAAAAAAAAAAACCTAGATGAGGGTTAATTTAGTTGTGGTTGTAGCTAGAGACATACAGTCATGATGTGATGATGACTCTGTGGAAAGTGTCAAATTGTTCAGCATATCCGAACAAGCCGACGCTTGATCCCCTTTGAAACTGGGCCGACACGCAAATATGATACGCTCAAACAAATGAAACATAGACAAATAACACAAAACCATAATTTTAGAACTTTAAATAATAAAAAATAAAAAATTCAGTCACATGGGTGGATCCTGTCTCCTTTAAACCTCCGACATCAAGGTCTGATCTTCTTGCTGTCATCGTGTCAAGATGTGAGGAGCTTTCTAAGGGATTCAGAAACAAAGGTTGTGGATGCCTGTGGGTCTGGCAAGGGATTAGAAAAGATCTCCAAATTACTTGAAATAAATCAGTCCACTGTAGGGAAATGATCTACAAGTGGTGTGGATTTCAAATGAATGTTTGTACTCAGCACAAGAGCAGACTGGTTCTGAAGGGTTCTTGTTAGAACTGGAAATGTAGCTCGGTAACAGGAAAACCTTGTGACATGGGTTGGAATCAGAAAGAACCACTTCTCATATGTCTTAAATCACAGTTTTAACGTGAAGACACAAACACAGCCTGACAACAATCAGCCTTAGCGTGCTCACATCTGAGCCATTGTATTTAGCAGTGAACTCTGGCCCTTCTGCCTGACCCCTCTTCCCCAGAGCCACACTGCCATTGGCTGTTTAACCCTCTTTACAGCCTATTTACATCTGCTTCTGATAGGCTGTCACTCCCAGTCATGCCTTTCTTGCCCAGGGAGGCAAATTAAAGTGGCTGAACGGTAAAACCAGGAGCGAGAAGTCAGCCTGGATCAGGAGCCACTGAGAGTCACGGGGGCTGTGCGACGACATTTTTAAAAGTCAGACTTGTTTACTGCACCAGACGTCTTCTTATCTCAGAGTCTGTAACGCATCAGTTTAGTTGATGGAGGGAGGCAAAACAAGCCGTAATCTGATCGCTGTCTTGTTAACTCCATTCCACTGAAGAGCTTATCTATACATGTTTTCTAGGCGTCCCAAAGTTTTCTCCTGTTGTTCTCAACCACATAGCATGCTCTCTCTCTTGCCTGTTCTGCTACTCACATTCACAAAGAGTGATAGGAGGTGAAGATAGTGGGTTTGTTTTTTAATCTGTGTTACAAGCGACTGCTTTACTGCTTTATGAAGGTGAAGAATTGGCTTGCTGGGTGTCTATAAAATTCCTTTAGTGCACTTTTGCACTGGGAGCAGGAGCAGCTTTCCTGTCATTCAGGATACACACTCACACAGTATTCCGGACATCATGCCTCTGGGATCTCACTGTGGGAAACTTTGAGGAGGAGGAGGAGTATTCAGAGTCTGTGCTTGCGGGACAGTACACAAGTATTGAACAGAAGTGGATGTTTGATGGTTTAATCTTCTCTAATCTTCTCCACTGGGAAATGGTTTCACAGTGGAGTGGATCTGATCCTAACTCAACCCGTGATGACTTTAACTTAAGTAGACGTGAATGTCAGCAAGAGGACTCTTAAGTGAAGTTCGAGATAAACAGAGCTGAACTCCACGAGAACTTCGCCTGCCGTTTATCTGCTCTGATACCGCGCCAAGAGGACCTGTTTCAAGTGCCGCCGAGATATCTTGCTGCTGTCAGTGGGCTCAGAGTGGGAACAAGCACCATGGCAGGGGTTACTAGGAAGGGATCTGGGAGACCCTCGTACTACTACAGATTCCTGGGCAAATCCCGACTGCAGCGTCAGCGAAGCCGGTCCCGCAGCCGCACCAGGCCGTCTGCCAGCAGGGGTAATAAATACTACAACTGCTTTGAAAGAAAAAAAAAAAAAGTCTCCATGCAGCAGTTTTAGCCTCGTATACACCACGGGACACAAGTACAGTCTGGTAATATTGCTTCCACAGTACGCTGTTGGATGAATCTCAGGTGCTGTTGCTCACTGACAGGCCAATAATCGTTTTTGACAGCGCCTGTGTTTGTGATTCCTCATTAGCAAGTTGATATTTGTGATGATATCTCTGCAGATTCTGAGAAAACAACACAACATACCGCTGAGAAGTGTTTTTCTGTGTTTTCATGTGAGCTGCTTCTTTCGGTAAACTTATTTTTAGAGCGCCTTGGCAACGCTCCATTGTTGGAGATGTTATTTTGTGCATCATGTTTCTATGTTCTTGAGAAGAGTGAGATGACAGTTTGGTGTCACTATTCACAGAGTGATGCTGTACTCATACATTGCACCGTCGATACTTGGCACCTCGCAGTTCGGCGTGAACTTGCGAGGTTCCACCCTGCCCGGGCAGTTTGCCTGCGAGTGTTTTTGTTCTTAGCGACGATGAAAGGCTTTAAATCAGTTAGTTAGTTTTCTGCGCTGCATAACTACTTCTCTTTCTGTTAGTCCATGTCCTCGAGCAACGTGTTTGTTCACTTTACTGCTTTTCTGCCTCTCAGTGCTGCTGTACTTACTGCTGGCGGCACTGTTTGAACTGCAAGGTTATAGTGATAAGGCTGCCCCCAAGGCTTTGCTAAAGTTACTTGAAATGAGAGAAAAGTATCTCAGAAATCTTCAGCCTATTGATTTTTTTTTTTTTTTTTCTCCAAGTGAGCTGCTGTAACTCGCCAACCAGGATATTAAGTAGACCGTTGCATATGTGTTGCTCTGCTGATGCAAACTTTCTAGAGAGACATAGTTCAGGAAAGCATCGGGCTCACTTTCTCTCACTGTCAGTGAAGCTGAACCTCATTTGTGTTATTATTTTTTTTGTTTGCATTGTGGTTGGTTTTCTATAGTAAGAGACGGACAAAGCCGGAGTCGACCGTGAGAGAGACAAACAAAAAAAAATGTGTAGGTGCCTGGTTTGTATGTCTTCAATCAAGCTGATGAAAGAGGTGCTTTGAAGTCTCCCCTCTATGATTGGGTTCTTTAAAGCGCAGACACATGCACACATGCGTTTGAGCTCAAATACAAAGACACCAACACGGTCTGCCTTGATGTTTGTGGCTAAGTGCAAGCTCCTCACAAAAACTTTTACACACTGACTGCACATTAACAGGGCAACACGTAGACAAGGAAGGACAGGTTGTGCCCAGACGAAGGAAGATACCACTAGCAGAGCAATACGTGTTTTGCTTTGTGAAGTAGCAGGAATGAAATAACTAAAAGCAGTTTGTCTATAGCTGCGTGACATTGTATAGCAGTGCATTTAGAGGAATGTTACTTACTTAAACGTAGACATTCTTGTACGTCTGCTCCGTTTTATGATTATTGCTGTTGTGCAATTTAAAAAGTAGTGCTTTGTGCAACAAGTCAGCGATTATGCAGACTGATATTTCTTATCTGTTTCACAAAAGAAGATCTGCTGATTACATTGTTGGTGTGTGTGTGTGTGTGTGTAGGGCTGAGAAAGATATAAGATATAACACAAAGACACAAGAACAATGAACAGTATATTGTAAGATTCAAGAAAATTGTAGATGTTATCTTCTTACTACAAAGGTAGGCAGGAAATCCGACTGCAGGGAAAAATCAGAATGAACAATAAATCAGGCTGCATGTTTACACATAGCTGTCATTAAAAGTAGTCTACTTGTTAAAGGTCAGATGTTCAGCAGACTTCTTTAGGTGCTGCTTGGTGTCCACTTTAGGTTGGACTTAAGCAGCACTTTCTGCTTCTAAACACAGCCTCAGTGTTTTAGTCCTAATAGTTGTTCACTTGTCTGTGAAAGGGGCTGATTTATCACCCAACTTTGCAGGTCGCTTCAGCTCTGCAAAGTTTAAGAGCATCTTTAAGCTTTTGGTTTTTAGGCCCACAATCTTACTGTTTTCGCTCACTTTTCTAACTAGCTTCAGCAAGAAGCTGTTTTTACCCACTCTAAGTTACCTGACAAGCACCAAACAGCAGAATGTCAATGTTAACAATGCGACAACAGAGGATAAAGAGACAGTTTTTCACTGGAGTTAGTAGAAACCAAGCTAAAAGTAGAGACTTAGATTAACCAGAAGCCAAAAACAAGTAGTAGTTTTATGTTTGAAAACTTTATAGTGGTGATGTGACTGTGTTTTTTTCCCCCCAGCAGCCTCAGTTTGGTCCAAAAATGAGGTTTTAAATTGTCCACATAACTAATCTAAAAGCCAAGAGATTATTTTAGTTAGTT
>NW_007579775.1:0-42084 GCF_000690725.1 Stegastes partitus
TATGAACATTTCAGTTTATAATAGATGTGCACTTGTAGCTCAAGATGAACAAGAAGATGTTTATTTGTCTCTTTGGACGGATATTGGTGTTGAAACGTGGAAAAAAAGCCTTCCAACAACTCGTTGCTTGTGCATGCCTGTCCGTCAGGGCAAGCAGTTGAGACTTGTGCCGTGTTGAACGTGATACTGAAATGTTACAAGGTCTCACTTAGTAAGAAAGCTGTTGCGACTTTTTCCAGAAGACTGACCAGGGCGCTCATTGAGGCATGAAGTCGAAGCGTTCAGATGTCGTCAGATTAACTGAAAGGAGGCCATGTCTGAAGGGGAGATAACTTACAGCACAGTGATGCTACAAACATATGATCTGACAGAACGTGGTGCATTACTGTAGATTAGTGTGTATGTAGTGAAAATGAGCTCAACTTTAAACTGCAGTGAAATGCAACACATGCAGCAGTGATATAAATCCAAAACAGGGTACTCTTGGTTCTCAGGTGGTGTTAATAATCAGACAGAACAGGTGGTTAATGTGTTAGCCACATGGCACTACAGGTAAAATATTGAATTGCAACCTTTTTAAGGTCACGACTTTATGCAAATAACCTCAGGGGATAATCACACGTCTGAACGCTATCAGAGGTTGTCGGTTTGTGTTGCAGTTTGTGTAATGTGACTTTTGATTCAGTCCTTTATCTTCTGAACACATTTTTCCTCGACGTAAAATAAATCTTATCTTAAACTTTAAATTATGCACTATGGCCATTACGCTACTACCAACTTGACTAATTAAGACCAAGACATTGTATCTATAAATGGATGGTCTCTTTTTGACCCTCTGCTTCATTTAATGGCTTCAGTCGGTGGCGAAGATCTCTTTCTACTGCTGAGGGAAAAGACCTGAAGGGGGTTTAATTAAAGTGCGTGTGAGTGTGAGTGTGTGTGTGTGTTAACAAGGCATTGTGAAAGTGAAGGGAAGTGAAATACTCGCTGCTGAATGTTGTAATTACAACTTCCAGGGGAGGTGGGAGGTCTGTGATTAATTAATGCAGTCTTTTGTCTTGTTAAAAATCCGATCAGCCCGTGATAATTACTGCTAAAATAATAATGTAACGCAGGAACAGTCATTACTCTGGACATCTTTGGTCTGTTTGAGGTTGCTTTAGAAGCTTTAGATACCAGAGATGGTGATTCTCATGTATGTGAATAGTTTCTGGTACTATACTGAGGTTATTTGTCACTAGAAGTACATTAATAAGGAGTTCACGGTAGTCGTAAATGATTTAAGGCCTTTCTTAGACTTTAACATCATCTAGAAAACCAAAGAGGAAGTGGAAATGACAAAAAAAAAGCGATTATTGTTGCATTCAGCCTCAGGAACATTATCCAGAGGATCGGTTGGAGCTGACATCTGTGACATTTCTTGACATTTTCATCGACAGGTTGATGGAGGTGCAGCGTGGGTGTCGATTAGCTCGCAGCCCTCGTCTTTACGTGGGAATCAAAAATTAACCTGGCGTTCTCGGATGTGATATTGCGAGGATGATGGTGATGATAACACTTTATCCGAGTGTGAAAGTGTTAGATGGCGACGGTTGGTGGTGATGAGATTTATTATCTTATTCAGCTTTTTTTTAAAAACAGAAAATAAAAGGAACTCTTGGAAGACTGTGTTCCTTTTTTGTTATTGTTTGTTGTTTGTGATTGTGTGTTTTGGGATCATTGATGAGTTCTGTCACACTGTCAGTCATCCATATTTGGTTTTAACATTTTTTCTTTTAACCGTATCTACTCGTTCTCTCCTTTTGCTTGAATGTAGCAGGTAATATTGTCCTTGTTTATTTTTATTTTTCCTTTTTTTTTTTGTTTCCAGGGAGCCAACAACATCCAGGTACGGAGGGCTGTGAAAGACACGCTCTCCAATCCACAGTCTCCCCAGCCGTCCCCTTACAGCTCCCCAAAATCGCAGCACAAGACCCAGCAGAGCTTCCTGCCCCCAGGCTGGGAGATGAGAATAGCCCCAAATGGACGGCCTTTCTTCATCGACCACAACAGCAGAGCCACCACCTGGGTGAGCTGGCAAGCAGTGCTGAATGTCTGGAGAGTGAATGTTGCTTTAAATGAAATGATTTTCTAAAAATATGAATGAAGAAAAGCACTTTTATTTTGCTTTCTGAATGTGATTTTCTGCATTATTTGACATTTTGACTAATCCAATATTAAGACATCTAGAGCAGTGGTTCGTGTTGAGCTTAGAGAATCTTTTACTGACATCTGGTGGCGTGAAAGTCAAGTTCACTCACTTCAGACAAAAAGAACCTTGTTGTATTTAGGATTCCCTTGGGTCATTCTTTTTTTGTTGAGGGGTTTTCTTGAAGAATATCCTAAAAATCACAGCGTTGTCATGGGAAGTATTTTTAACATACTTGTCTTTTGATAAAAAGCAAACTGTAAGATCTCCACAGCAGCTGGCAGCGGAAATGATGTTCAGGGACCAGACGAGGTTATAACAGCCGGACGACTGTTTACATCCTCAAACACCGTGAACAAAGCTGTGGGCTCTTGAATGCACCCTGAATCATGTCGGTGAAGACATATGCTTCCTGAATTTAAAAAATCTGTGGGATGACATCAATATTAAAGTGTAGTCAGTCAACCGAGAAATGTAGCCACACTGATGTCTCATATGCTTTAGGGAGTAGCTGCTGGGTGGTAATGAGCTGTACTTTTAAACACGGTAATAATTTAACGCTCTGCCACTTTCAGGATTGCCGTTTTCACAACTTTCATTCATGTTACCTGTCCGTTCATAGTGTTAGGTTGGCTGGATAGATTACATTATGTATTCAGTCCTGATCTTGTAGATATTAATGGATATGCTTGGAAGACTTTTCCCTGCAAATATGTCGTAATGATGATATAAACACTGGAGGGAGCTGGGTGGTCGGCTCCCTCTGAACTGATTAGGGTCAATGAACAGAGGTGGAAATGGCTGGAGCCCATCAGCCTGAACAGTAGAAACAAACATGTAGTTAATCCTAACAATAGTGTCACAGCTTGACTCAAAAACTGTAACAAAAACCAGGAGACAACAACTATGTGGTGACTAAAGGTATTTATTGTAATAAATAAACCAACCAAAATGTGCATTTAAGCAACAGAAAACTGTGCTGCTGGTGTCTGAAGAGAAGCAGCTCCTGTCAGAGAGAACCAGAGACAGAAAATGAGGAGGTTTTATATGACAGAGCTGCTGGGCCCAGGTGTGGCTCATTCAGCTGACCACCCTCATACAGCTCTGCAAAAAGAAAAGACAGGGACACCTAGTGCCCATGTGGAGGGTCGTCACAATAGACACAGAGAAAAACACAATCCATACACTCATTTATTTATGTCAAAGAACTTTAAAGCTACAGGTAAAGTTTCATTTGGGCTTGTTTGGGATGAAGTTTTCATTACAGTTAGGGATAAGTAACTGTATGTTGTTACACCGATGGATTGTTTCACTGCTGGCTGCAAAGTACCCCAAGGGGATAATAAAGACTCCTTAAACCTTGACGTGCCAACACCTGATATTAAACAGGTCCCGGACAAAATTTCAAAGAAGAAAAAAATATGCTCTGACATTATCAGTTCTGCTTTTGGTGGTGGAGAAATTAAGAAAACAGATCTGGGTTAATAACATGGGTTCAGGATTTAAAAGTGACCATGGACCAGCTAAATGTTTAACTCTGGATGTGTTCATAAATTCAGTCTGAATGGTCGGAGCATCATTTGAACTATCATTCAGAAATTCACCGTTTTATTGCTTAAAGGGACTCCATAAAGCATAAAGAATGAAACTACCACATGGCCATTCACCTTAGTTCCTGTTCACAGTTATGTCTTCTGTTAGGAGAAGACTTAGAAAATACAGATAATGTTTGTTTTTCGAGAGCCACTGGTTAATAACAACAATAGTACTTATATTGAATCACGTTTTATCACTTGTAGAAGCTACAGTTTTAGTCTTGGGGTCTTTTGCAAAATGTGTAAATATGCGTCTGTAGCTTTGTCCTGACTTACAAATGTATAAAATACCATCAGACACGATCCTGAAACAAACAGCTTTAGAAATTGGTCCATCAGAAAGCACTGATGTGTTTACTATTCAGCTATAAAATACAGAGCATACCTTCGTCACCATAACTGACAATGAAATTGAAAGGATCATAAAATGTCAACTTTGTTATTCCCCCCGCCATTCTGTGAACGATTAAGAGCTATGATTACAAAGAATGTACCATTGTTAGTGCTAATGTCTGTTGCATTAAATTTGGTGGAGCTGCAGCTGAGAATTGTCAGAGCAGGTTCAGCAACCTCAATGATTGCCAAGTCATTGTTAGACGGCTGCTATTTACTCTCTTATTTACAGTTTTGATTCGGTGAAAATGAAAATCAAATCTCACTTTGACCTGATGATGGTGACAAGATTTTGTTGTTGTTTCAGAACTCTCCTAAGAGTCTTTAATCCGTCGAGTCCAACGTGACTCATTTTTGCCCGACAGCTGTGGAGATGTTAATGACTGAATTTGGGGATGATTAAATGTTTACTGTGACTCAACGTTAATCCAGTTTCAATGTCTGCTAGTCGGTTTTTACAACAACAAAAGATTCATTATGCATTGAAAGTCCCCCTCTGCTCAGAAAACATCTTTTTCTTATTGTTGCTTCATTTGTTTTATTATGTGCAGATTTCTCTGGGCTCACTTTAAATCTGCATTTGAGGTACATGTAAGGGCAGAGTTTTTGGACTGGAAATCCTAAATACAATGTGATATGATGTGAAAACTAGGAAAGCAGTTCATCCTGGTTATATACTATTAACTATACCTCAAAATTGCCTTTCTTGAAATTAGCGGGAACTCTGTGTAATGATGAGATGCTGTGTTATCCTTTAACCAGAAAGAAACCCAGAAAGTTTGCAGTTGTTTTTTTCTTCTTCTTCTTCTTAATTGTTCTGTGTCTCTTCCTGCCTTCTGCTGCTGACTTCTAGGAGGATCCCAGATTGAAATATCCAGTCCATATGAGGAATAAGAACTCCATGGAGCCTGGTGACCTCGGCCCTCTTCCTGTAAGTACAGTCACAATTAGACCGACTGGATATTTAACCTTTGGCCCACAAAGCACACTTTTAACAACCTCATAAATCACAATAACTGCTTAGCTTTGTTCACTCACCATTGTCACTGCATGTTCTTGTGTTTATGACAAACCAATTCATATAGATTGATGTAATCTGGATCCTTAGTTGAAATACGAATAAGAAACAACAATTATTTATCTTGCTCAGATTAGTAAGCTTGACTGAGTGGTACGTTTATGTTTAGATTTAGATGACTTTTGCTTTTAAAGATGAGATCATGTGTTTTTTTTTTTTTCTTATTCCTGTTAAAGAACAAAGGGGTGGGGGAAATTATAAACTCAGTGTGGGGTCTGTAATAATCCTTAACTAGAAGGTGAAGACTCAGTCAACTAAAGCAAACTCCCAGCAAGTGGGCCAAACGTTACCGCAGCTAGATGTTTGATAATCACAGCTTTCTGGGTTTGTACATCTCACAGGCTTGTGTGGTGTGTGTGCATGTGTGTGTGTTCTCTCTCTCCCTCTTTCTCTTCTCTCTCCGTTCTGATGGATCTAATGTATGCTACTTCTTCTACACCTGGCCATGTCTGTTTGGCAGAACCTACCAGAGGAGGTTGGTTGGTGCCTCCCTCCCTCTGCCTGCCTTTACCTACCTGTCTGGTCCAGTCTGGTCTGGTCAAATGCCTGCAGACAGCCTTGCGATTTCTTTTTCTTATGATTTTCCTTTTTCTTTTGATCCTCTTCTCTATCTTTTCTCTTTCTCTCTCATGACCGGCATGGATGGACTTGTACCTCTCCCTTCCTTTCAGTTGAACAGTATTTTACCCCACTTCCTCTCTCTGTGTGCGTCCTCCCCGCACCACCGCCACCCCTTCTGTTAACAATTAACATTTGGAGCTCCCCACCATTCTCCTGGGATTCCTCAGACTGCTTCAGGTCTGTGTACCTGTGCCAGCGCCTGAGGCACAGTTAGTCGAGTTGGGGGAAGCGTAACAAGGCGAGATGCCCCTGGCATTTGTTAGAGAGAGAAGGAGAATGAACAAGAAGGACCGATGGAGGAAATGGGGTGAATAAAGGGCAGAACTGATGGGGGGGAAATGCGGGAGGGAGGGAGGGAGGGAGGTTTGCAAGGAAACAAAAGGAACTGTATGTCAGAGGAAGGAATTGGCTGTATGCTGCATGTGTTATCAGCTTTCCAGTCTGGTCTCCACTCATGCAGCAGCAGCAGCATACTTAGAAACACATCTACTGTACTTTCTGTAGCTACACCCTGTTTCGACAGATTGTCAGACTCTGTCCCTCTCCCCACCCCTTTACTCTCAATCTACTGCAATTGTTTTAATTGCTTGATTGCTGGTGCCGTACGAGTGTGTGTGGCCTGAGTGCTCACCGTGTCAGTGGCGGTGTACCGGTTTGAACTAGTAGTGGTGATTAACCTTCATGTTGTGGTCGTATCCCTGCCTTGCCGCTGTGTCAGACCTGACTCAAATAGGACCCCAAAATCCTTTCATTTCCTTTGTGGCGTTTGATTGAGCTTGCCTCGCCTGCACTACCGGGATGTCAGTGTTCGGACCATTTGATGGTTCAGTCAAGTTCAATCAAACACAAATTTCAAAAAGGAAAAAAAACAACAACAAATGGATGGATTTAAATAACTATTTGAGCACGGCCTGTTTGACGGTGCTGTCTTGTTGTTTCCTCACCCTTCTTCTCTTTTGCTTCTTTTCCAGCCTGGATGGGAAGAAAGAGTTCACACAGACGGACGCACCTTCTACATTGACCACAGTAAGAGGAGTTTTTGTCACTTATATGCTTGCATTTAGTCGTGTGTGTTTATTCCTTGTGAGCCTCTTGGTTTTGTTGCCTCCAAGTTACTTATTGTGCAGCAGGTTTTTTTTTCATTGTTACTGTCAGCAAAGCACCTCATCAAATGCAGTATTTTCATCAAAACTGACTTAATGTAGCAAAAATGGTTTCATTTAATTGAATAAAAGGAAAGCAAGATGATAATTACAGGATCTAGATGTAATCAAATCAATGAAATCATCCTAAAGGGATTTTACTACTTTTCTCTTTATGGATGTATATTTCTAATCATCTTGGTAGATGGATTTTTGATGAATTGTTGATAGAGGCTTTATACATGATTACCTGTACAGCAAGGCTCTATTTAAGTGAAAGGTTGCCTCCTACATTCCCCAGAATAACCACAGTGTCCACAGAGATCTCGAGAATACACTCGTGACTTGATAAGCCGACCCTCAACAATCTGAAAACCTCACAATCCGACAGGTGTTTAGGAAAAACAAACGGAACCCATTAAAAATAGCCTTAACATACCAACAGCCTTGGATTCTGACTCCAACATGACATTTTATGTCACAAATCAGGATAACGGTGTATTATCTGACTGAACAACAGATTGGCTGTGATCAGACTGCAGGACTTAATGCTCAATTTGGATTTTTTGTGAAATCCGATTTTTTTTGCGAGTTGGTTCACATTTCCAATAAAATACAACTTGTATGTGATCTGCTGTGTGAACTTCATACGACCCAAAAGTGTCCTGCATGTGCAGAAGAGGAGACAACGCCGTCACACTCTGTGAGCGGGCTCAGTGTTTACGGAAGTAAACATGAATGGCCGCCACTGATGGTGGAAACAGAACTGCAACCGCTATCCTAAACTAGCATCAGCAGCCAAGTTCTGCCTGTGCATTCCGGCCACGTCCACCCGTCGGAGCACAACTCCGGGGTGGAAGAGCCCCCTGACCGCGCAGAATATTCGATATTCATCATTCATTGGGCCTGAATATCCAGAGACTAGAAAGTGCTATTGGGACCAGCCCTACTAGTTATTATAACAACTATGAACAATAATTAACAACTAATGAGCCTTCAAGCATCAAGCCCTCCTTGTATCTCGACCTCCGCCTTGACAATCCGACAGCCTTGCTATCCGACATAAAAGAAGGATTTAACATTTAGTGTCGGATTATCGAGTCCCGACTGTACTTGTTTTGTGTGACTTTCTTTCAACTTAAAGAGTCTGAAATGATCTTCTGCTGTCTTTGTTTCATCCAGATACAAAGAACACGCAGTGGGAGGACCCACGTCTACAGAGTCCAGCTATCACAGGACCCGTGAGTACTCGCCTCTTACTGCCCCACTTGTTCAGAGAGTCTCTGCTACAGCAGTATTGCCACTTCTGACATTGTGTTTCTATCTGTCACACACTATCATCAGCCTCAGAGTTTCTGCACCACAGAGATAAAGCACTTTGTCACCGTTGTTGTCGCTAACATGCTAACACCTTTGTGTCATTCTGTGTGAGGGTTCAGATATTGTTCTCCCTCGCTGCCAACTCGCCTCCCCGCGTAGCACACTGTGTGGTTTTCTGAGCTGTAATTAGTAACGGGAACACTTACATCACAAGTCAAATAAGTTCATTGGTCCGTTTTTGACCATTCCTTGACTCCTGTGTGTTGTGTCTGCAGGCTGTTCCCTACTCCAGAGAGTTCAAGCAGAAATACGACTACTTCAGGAAGAAATTAAAGAAACCGGTAAGAACAGATTTGTTTCCCACCTTTCCGGTTTCTTGCTGGTGTACTTTTGCATAATGAGGCCAAAAATAAATGTGGTCCAAACCTCATGACTTCTCCCCTGAAGGAGAAGGCAGGCTCATTTGCTTCTATTTTGATATTGCTTGATTGCATACAACTTTCTTCTCGACACTTTGTGACTGAGTTTCATATCTTTTGTTGCTTATTAAATATTCATTGCAATCATTACACGTATCTTTGCAGTTAACACTTGTTGCAGTAGGTACAAAACACCAAGTTACTGTCCCAGGTGTTGTTTTTTGAAAGCTGTAAATTAATGTTAAGGGAACAATCAAAACAGAAGTAGAACTCTAAATAATTTGCACAGTTTTTGACTTTGACAAACAGCATCTATTGTTGTGTTAGAACATGTTTAATGCCAGCAAGTATTTTAAACTGTCTTATTTACCAGCTTGTCAGCAACCTGTTTTCTTTTCTAAAATCACATAAAATTAATTTGTATTTTTTAAATAGGTATTTAACCCCTGGACTGAAGCTGAAACAAATAATTGATTCATTTTCAACTATTGAATTCGTCGCTCACTGTTTTGATTATTGATTAATCAGTTTGAGTAATTTTTTAAGAAACAAAAAAGTAAATTCTCTGATTCCAGGTTCTGAAATGTGAATATTTTCCTGTTTCTTTAATCTTATGCGACAGTAAACTGAATATTTTTGGGGCTGTGGACAAAACAAGATATTTCAGGAAGTCATGATGGGCTTTGGAAAACACTGATCAAGATGTTTTATCTTTTCCTGACAATTTAATAGACCAAACATCCATCCATCCATTATCTATACACCACTTAATCTTCACTAAATAATCAGTTTATTGAGAAAGTCATAGACGGAATAAAAAATGTTTCTGGGACGTTTCTGCATTTTGCATTGTTGCAACTGGAAGTCTGTATCTTTGTTCAGTGGTTTAAATAAAACAATGGAGAGAAAATACTTTTACAAAAGTCAGGTTTTGCAACAATCTTGTTTTTTAAACTTTGGAGTGATATTTTGCAGGAGCACCTCATGCAGCTGTTGCACTTGGTGGTTGTCTTTAATAAGCCTAAATCTTTTTTTTTGCCTTTTACCAAGGTCTCACTGAAATCCGGTTTTGTTTTGTCTGTATTTGAGACATTTGTTTTGAATTTGTAACAAACAAGCTTTTCTTTGTGAACTTTTCAAGGCTGACATCCCCAACCGGTTTGAGATGAAGCTACACAGGAACAACATCTTTGAAGAGTCGTACCGTCGAATCATGTCCCTGAAGAGGCCAGATGTGCTGAAGGCGCGGCTATGGATCGAGTTTGAATCAGAGAAAGGACTGGACTACGGCGGTGTGGCCAGAGAGTGGTTCTTCCTCTTATCGAAGGAGATGTTCAATCCCTACTACGGCCTTTTCGAGTACTCTGCCACGTAAGGCTCTGTTTGCTTTCTTTAAGTTTACAAACTGTTTCTGGATGTTCAGAAACCTTTAACAGGAAATGAAGCAGGAGCACACAGGACATGGTGTCAACCAAAGCCAAAGCATGGAAACGTTTTCCACGAAGGGCAGTACGGGGCAGTGCTGCCGTGTTGATTCCCCATGAGACTTGTGAAAGTTTCCTTTTACTTTGATTAACTTTTCCTCGTATTCAAAAAGCCATCCTGAAACAAGCATTTCCCACAAACAGTACAAGTCAAGATCATAAAAAGTGTCATATGTTTTGTTCCTTTTCTTGGCGCCATCATCTCGATCGTCATCGAGTTCTCGCTCATTTTTTTGCAATGAGGGACAAAGGTAACCCAAAACAAATAAGTAGCGCTGGTGAAAAGCCAAAGAAACTGACAAGCGAACTTTTAATAATAATTAAGAGAACGGTCAAAATGTCAAACTAATAAAATTAACATCATTGTGATTATTCATCACAGAAACCTTTTGTTATTTAGTTTTACCTTCATCAACAGCTGCAGCTGAAAAGCTGATGTCACCTTGACATTTTCTGTTTCTGGGTGCATAAAAACAGTTTTAATTAAAAAAGCAGTTTGAATTAAAGCAGCAATATAACAAGCTACAAACAGCATCGGTGTACTGAAGGACTTAGCTGGTTGTGGTGTTTTCCCCACTATGGGGCATCTGGTCAGGACACAGGAGACTAGTGTTGGATTAATCCGACTTTAGAACCGACACCAGTCTTTCAAACCTGTTCATTTATCTGCCACACAGACAGATTGGGAAACATGTAAGTGGGAGTGTGGGATCTTAAACAAAAGAGGAATCCTCATTACTAAAGTGATAAACAAGAAATGCAGAGAGTAATTCATTCAACCGTTTATCTAAACGTGGAACACATTGACGTATAAAGGACTTGTTTACAGTTTAGAAAACAGAAGTTGCTGTGGTGTCTCTCAGTGGTTTTGCAGCGACTATATGATGAAATTGAATAGAATGAACACAGCAAACCTCTTGAACTGTGGCTGCTGTGCAACATACAGACAATAAGGAAGTAACCTAACGCAAACAAATGTCCTAACTCCATCATAACCACTCGACAGTGTCGGTAATAGATGTAACCGGCTGTAGCAATCCACTTACTTCCTGCACAATAGTGAAAAACCTGACATTGAGATATTTAGTTTCTCTGCAACACATATTGCGATATGAACCAGTTTAGTAAATACAATCTGTGGCACTGCAGCCTGATTATTACACCCTGGAATGACTTTCCTTTCTCTGTTCATGTGTCTGTCCAGGGATAACTACACACTCCAAATCAATCCCAACTCTGGCCTGTGCAATGAGGATCACCTCTCCTACTTCAAGTTCATCGGGCGCGTGGCAGGAATGGCCGTGTTTCATGGGAAACTACTGGATGGTAAGCTGCTGGATTCTGGAGGCTCCCTCTGATGTTATAAATGGGTTTTATTATTATTTTACTGTGTGTAAAAACTCTGATGCAGCCTGGTCAGTGATGTTTTTAAGCCTAACCCTTCCTCACACACATGTCCTTAAGTTGCTCTCTGCTGTACTTTCTTAGGATTTTTCATCCGGCCGTTCTACAAGATGATGCTGGGAAAACAGATCTCTCTTAAAGACATGGAGTCTGTGGTAAGGCCTCACTCTGCTAAATTATGAAGTAGTTATTAAAAAATTCTGAGCCAGTGGGTTTGCTGCTGTAAAATAGATGGGAGGATGTATTTGGTGAACACGGTGCTTTGCTGATTAATGAAAACCTACCAGAGGGTCCATTGTTGAATTTAAATAGTTCTACACTCATGAAATTTTGACGGAGCCAAGAATGAAACCCTGAAAGTTAAAAAATGATGAATGATGATGAATTACTAATGTTCTTTGTGTTTAATATTTATCCCTGCAGGACAGCGAATACTACAACTCTCTGAAGTGGATTCTGGAGAACGATCCCACTGAGCTGGACCTGAGGTTTTGTATTGACGAGGACAACTTTGGACAGGTGCTCCAATCAGTCACTTTTAATCCATTAAAGTCACTATTTAACAGTGAGGTAATATGATTGGGTATCAGCAGCATCTTTATTTTATTTGTTCCGTTTTTAAATTGCTCAGACGTACCAAGTGGACCTGAAGCCCAGCGGCTCAGACATGGTGGTCACCAACGAGAACAAGAAGGAGTACATAGAGTAAGTAGTTTCCTCTTCATCCTTTGACTCTACAGATCATATTTTATCAACTAAATTAAGCTAAAACTATTCCAAACATTTCTCAATAATCTTCCCCCTGTCAGCCTGGTCATCCAGTGGAGGTTTGTCAACCGGGTCCAGAAGCAAATGAACGCCTTCTTGGAGGTATTTACGTGCAGTAATACAGCTTCCACTTGGGGGCAATGTGGCCACAGACTGTACAGACATTAGTATGAACGTTAACTTCAACCTTTGCATGTGAACATAACTCCTACTGATCATGCTTTTAAAACCTTGTGACATCTTGAATATTTAATTAAATGTTTTGTTTTTATGCCTCTTTCATGGTATTTATGTTCTAATTCTTTCTTTTTTTTCAGGGCTTCACTGAGCTCATTCTTATAGATCTGATCAAGATCTTTGATGAAAACGAACTGGAGGTATGAATCATTGCTAGTAGGACTGAAACATTTACAGGCAGTTGGCTAAAAAAGAGCTAAAAATTAAGTATAAAAACTCAATTGAGTAAAGTCTTTAGTCATAATAGATGTCTGGGAAACTAAGCCTCAGTTAATTAGTAAATAACGAAGTTAATCTGCAGCAATATTTTAATTAGTTTTTAAGCAGAATACAAATAGTGTTTCTAGTCTCTGAAATGAGAATATTTGGACTGTTTGAAGACGTCACCTTGAACCCTTCTTATCACTGTTTCATAGATCGATCGATTGAAACTTTAATTATCAGGTTTATTTAAATGAGAACAGTTGTTGGTTGCAGAATTACAAAGAGCTGTCATTTTGGTATTTTAGTGTTTGGTGCTCAATATACGAGTTGCTGTCTGAGATGAAATGTGGCTCTTAATACTTTTATTCTGTCTGCAGCTGCTCATGTGCGGTCTGGGTGATGTCGACGTCAACGACTGGAGACAACACACTGTTTACAAGAACGGCTACTGTCCCAACCATCCTGTTATACAGTGGTTCTGGAAGGTACGTGCAGATTTAAATTTTAATTTTTTTCAAAAAGCTGGTTCCCGTCATCTTTCCCTCCATCCGGCCTGTTACGGGTTTGCTGGCCTCGCTTTTGAAGATCAAAGTCTGTTTGGAAGAACAAGCTTGTTTGCTCTGATGAAAGAGCCTAAAGTAGTACCTGCCCCCCGGTTATCATCTGTCTTGACTTGAGCGATACACACTCACACACATCAAATACACTCAGACAGCAAACACACACACACACACACACGAGCCGTAATCTGTGCACGTATACACTCTTACACACACGGACAACAGTGTCATGTCATTTGATTAAGTGAATTGGCTCAAGCGGCTTCTGTTTGAATTTGTGCCGTCACTTTTTTTTTGTACTTTTGTTTGAGAGGACACATTTACACAAACCTTAACCTTGATACTAACCCTGAATCCTGAAGCCTAAAATGTCCCAAGGTCTAAAACTTTGTCCTCACAAATAGTCATACAAGTACACATACACGAGTTAAACTGCAAAAGCTTTCTTGTTCTGAATAATTTCTATGTTTTAGAATCAGTCTTACATAAGCTTCTCAGGGTATTGAATTGATAAACTGTTCCTCTCTGATTAGGTTGTCCTGTTGATGGATGCCGAGAAGAGAATTCGACTCCTCCAGTTTGTTACGGGAACATCACGAGTGCCCATGAACGGCTTTGCTGAGCTTTATGGTACGTGGCCTCAGCAGACAGTTGATTCCTACTTGCCCCGCAGTGTTGGGATCAGTTCAGCCTGAACTTGATGTAACACAAAAAGTGTTGCCCAAGAAAAAGATGAGTCAACAGTGTTGCTGTTCCAGGAATAAAGTAACAGTCACTGAACACATCCAGGAAGAATTTGTTTGTAGCTGCTAAAATCTTTAATCTGTGTTTATGCGAGGTGCATCAGAAAAGTTCCAGAACTGGTGTCACAAAAGATATATTTCAAACCCAAACTACAAACTACAAGTTTTCCCCTTCCAAGTAATCCCCCTGGAGGCTAACACACTTTCCCAGCCTTCTCTGCCACCATGCACTCCTGGAAGGATTCTTCCGAGATCCTCCGTCATCACAGCCATCTTGACGTCGTCCACGTCTTCAAATCAGGTCCCCTTGATGACCCCCTTCAGCTTAGGGAAGAGGAAAAAAATCCCACGGAGCCAGGTGGGGTGAGTAGGGAGGTTGTTCCAGCACGGCGATGTTCTTCTCAGCCAGGAACTGTTGGATGCTCAGGGCGTTGAGAGCAGGCGTGTTGTCATGGTGAAGCAGCCACGACTTGTCCTGCCACAACTCTCACCTCTCCTCGAACAAAGCAAACACCGCAGGATCTCTTTGTAGACATGCTGGTTGATCGTCGGTTTGAAATATATCCTTTGTGACTCCAGTCCTGGAACCTTTCTGACACACCTCGTAGACAAAATACATATTCAATAAAACTGCTGTCAAAATTTGGTTAACGCTTTTTTCTACATAGCACCTGTGTAAAATAAAAATATAGAGACAGGTTTTCTGTGTTTACTGTAGAATTACACCTGAGGCTTTCAATGATTCCAAATGAAAACACGTTATACATTTATGTCAAAAAATTTATTCTTAATAGACTTTCCTTTACCCAAGATCACAAGCGATAACTGAACTGAACAAGGGTTTGAATTTGTGTTCTAATACAAGCATACGTGTGGTCATCTAGACAGTGGTGTATTAATCAGTGTTCTTTCCTTTGTGCCAGGTTCTAACGGTCCTCAGCTGTTCACAATCGAGCAGTGGGGAACACCAGATAAGTTACCAAGAGCTCACACATGGTACGTCTCTACTGCACATAAACACACAGAACAAAGCTGAGCTTCTATAGATATGCTAGCAAATGATAAACAGGTGTCATGTTTACAGTGAACAGCAGCTTAGTTTAGTTGGTGTCATGCTAACATTTGCTCGTTAGCACTTAATACTTAAGTGCAGCTGAGGCTGATGGGAGAGCCAGTCGCTTAGCAGGTAATTTGCCATAAATCAAACAGTCCCACAAAGCCAGACGTAGCACTACAGCGCCAGAGAATAGTCAGGCTGAACCCCATCATTCTGTAGCAGGAGGAATAAATACTCTGGTGTGTTTGTGTTTCTTTAACCCAATCACATTCGTCTTAGGCGGGCGGTGCTAAGCCCAGGATGCAGGGACAAAACAGGAAAGGGGGAATTGTTTTAGTGAAACATGCAGTGAGGTGACCACTGCAGCTGAAACTGCTAATTCCCTGAAAAAAACCCCCCAAAAAACACAAGAAAGCTGGGCTGGTTGTACGATCTGTTTGAGACATGAGTCCAAATTCTCTTTTTAATTGGTGTTTGCAAGCAATGTGTGGTGTCACGATAGTGTGTCCCGTCCCTAATTTTTTATATCATTTTAACACACAAACCCACTCACACTACAGCTGTGACATCAGTCAAGTCTGAGTGCTGAAACCGTAAAGCGAGAGAAGGAACTGGCAACAACCATAGAAGTCCTAAGGCCCCTACTGGACTTAAGCAAAAGATCAAGTTGCATTACTTGAGTTTGGCTTCACTGTATAGAACCGCAATCTCCGCCCATCTTTTATATACAGCTTATGGGAAATCCAAAACATTTCACTGAAAACCACACAAGAGAAGTCAGCTGGACTTCATCTTCAGGGACAAATCTACCAAACAGATCTCATTTTGTGCTGGTCTGTACTGTAGGAGTTCAGCTATATAGCTACAGATGTAAAAAATTCACCTGGAAGTGCTTGTGTTAGGGTCAGATCCTCAAATAGCTGCTGAGATATTTTCCTCTAAACTGAGAGACCAGCTAATGACACATCCATTCTGCCATTGACACAAGAAGTGCAGGTGGTTTATTTTTACTGTTACCTTTTTGATAAATTCATGTTCCTCTTCCCAGTTTCAACCGCTTGGATCTGCCTACCTACGAATCATTCGAGGACCTGAGAGAGAAACTCCTCATGGCTGTGGAGAACGCGCAGGGCTTCGAGGGGGTCGACTAAGACCTCTCGGCCGCGTCACACCATCCAACAATAAAACAAAAAGCCACAGGGATGTCAAACCAGCTGCTGTAGCAGTTTCTGTGCAAGCATGTTGTACTGTGATGCCTGACTGTGAGCCACCTCCACAGCACGGTGGTTTGAGACTGTACAGCGACTTGTCGAGCCAATATGCCTACGTCTTTCTATCTTTTCAGTGTGGTAGGTCACTCCTTAAAGGTGCTGGGGAAAGAAAGGGAGCGTTGCACTCTTTGAATGCTGAAATCTATTATCCACAGGCATGAGCAATGAATGACGGGAGCTGGCCCCTGATCCACTGTTTCTTTCCCCTCTAACCCTCGTCCTGTGAAAATCTACAGTGCTGGAAAAACACCAATGCATTTCAATAGCTCCTTTATGTACACTATAGCACAGTATTTGAGCGCCCTTCGATTGGAAGGGTCTTAGCATGGCCTTAATCTGGCTCCTACATGCACTATTTCTCTAAGACAAACTGCAATGGCACTATGATCACAACTCTCTCAAATCCTTAGACCAACACCAGATTACCTTAGGAATGCTAGCCAATCACATTTCAGGAAATCGGCCACACCCCTCCGTAGAGCCTTGTCTGTGTCGTGTGATCAGATATCGCCGCTGCAGCCTTTTTGTAGAATAATTTTCTTTTTTTTTAGCCACTGGTAAGGATTTACAAGAACGGTGGGGACGAACGAATCCCCACAGCTGATTTTTTTTCTTTTTTTTTTTTTTTATAGTTTTTGTCATTAAAAGAACAGATTTTCTTTTTAGCATTGGTATCATTCTCGCAGGAAAGTACTCTCAGTGTATTTGTACTGATGAACAATGTTCTTTACTATTTTGACGACTATATATGACATGGTGTGTGAAGTGCAAATTTGGCTAGTCTGGGACTTGATTAATCCATATCATTTGTTACGGTGATAGCAAATGTGATGAAAAAGAAATGTTTTTTCTTTTTTTTATTGTAGTGCTTTGAAAGCAGCATGAAACTGTACCTTGTGTTTGCTCGGACTACATATTAATTTGGACGTGTAATCGGTCTCGAGGTTGGGAAAGAAAAAAAAAAAACTAAAACTGGGGGTAGTTTCTCTGAGACGTCATGATTATATTAATATTCTCATGCCTGTTGCTGTTCATAATGCTGTAAATTGTTCTTGGAAAAAAAAACAACAACATTTTAAGTTCTTTCATGATATATAAATATATGTATGTATTACATTTAACAGAAGTATTACTGATCAACAACACTAAAATGAAGCTGTGTGTGTGCGCGGGTGTCTGAGAGAAAAGCTGTGATTGCCACTGAATATAAAGCAGCACGTTTCTTACCAAGAAAAAAAAATAATGTGTTTTTTTTCTTTTTTATGTTCTCTCTCCTTTTTCTAACACCATTGAACCTAAAGGGCACTTTATAGATCACTCTGAGGTCATGTCGCCTGTTGTATGTCTTCTGTCGTTTACTTGAATGTGATTCTTTTTTTTGTTTTTTTTTCCATTCACAGCACTTACTGGGTGCAATATAAATAGTCTGTAAATCTGGGCTGCTGCTAAGGTAGAAAAAGTTGACAGAAGTGAAGCTGAGACTTCATATCCTTTTTAGTATTCTCTGTTCTGTCTCTTCTTTTCACCCTTGTCTCTATGTTTTTCCTCCCCTGATGTTCCTTCCCTTGCTGTGATCCCACCACTCAAACTGACTCAGTACAGATTAGTCGTTCCTTTTTTAGAGGGTTTTCTTTTTTAATGAATGAGGGGGAAAAAATCTCATTTTTGTTAAAGATTCCACCAATTTCTGCAACTCTTTGTGGTTCATTTAACTTCAGTCAAATAAAATTGAAACTTCTCAGACTGTGTTGGTTTGGTAATTGAGAGTGGACGCTCCGCATGCGTGGGGTGGAATCAGAATTAGAAGATCAAACTGACTGAACACGTAACTAGTTATTTTAACTGTCGGACTCTTCAGAGGGCTGCAAGCTGGATCAGTGGTTAGCACTGTTGCCTCGCAGCTAGAAGGTTGCCGGTTTGCATCCCGGTGAGGACACCAGGATCTTTCTGCGTGGAGTTTCTCTGGGTTCTCCAGCTTCCTCCCACACAGTCCAAAAACATGTTGAGGTTAATTGGTGATTCAAAATTGTCCATAGGTGTGAATGTGAGTGTGCTTGATTGTCTGTCCAGGGTGTCCCCTGCCTTCACCCTAAGTCGGCTGCGATAGACTCCAACCCTGAAGTGAGGATTAAGCGGTGTATAGGTGATGGATGGATGGATGGATGGATGAGGCTTTTTTCAGAACTCTAGTACAGCTTAAAGTTTTTAGACTTTACATGAATACATCCATCACTCACCATGTATTGACTGCTAAGTACGAGGAAGATGGTCTTTGTAGGTCCGTTGATATCGACAAACTTACCCAACAGCATGGAAAATTAACGTTGAGCTGCTAAATCGTTAAAATTCTGCTTAAATTAAGCCCAACTGTTGTACTTTTGAGGGACTAATTTGCATTAATAATGATCAATAATGTAGAATTTTGTATATTCTAATCCTTTAAATTGCTCTGATAAAGGCTGCAAGGTTGCTCGGTGGTTAGCATCATTGCCTCGCAGCTAGAAGGTTGCCGGTTCACGTCCCGTTGAGGACACCCAGGATCTTTCTGTGTGGAGTTTGCATGTTCTCCCCATGCAGCGTGGGTTCTGTCCGGGTTCTCCAGCTTTCTCCCACAAGTCCAGAAACATGTTGAGGTTAATTGGTGATTCTAAATTGTCTGTAGGTGTGAATGTGAGTGTGCTTGGTTGTCTGTCTTTAAGTGTAGCCCTGTGATAGACTGGTGACCTGTCCAGGGCGTCCCCTGCCTTCGCCCTAAGTCAGCTGGGATAGACTTCAGCCCCCCGTGACCCTAGTGAGGGTTAAGCGGTGTATAGATAATGGATGGATGGATGCTCTGATGAAGTCATTTCTGTGTAATAAGTGCTTTTATTATCAGTGAAATACATTTAGCTGAATACACCTGTAATGGAGTGTCTTTACATGGTGCACTTGTCTCTTCAAAATGTATTTTATGAGAGACTTTTGAAACCTGATAACTGTCCTGTTAATCAGTGCTGTTGTGTTTCTAATCACTGCCTTCTTGACATTTACAGAAACACCTAAATGTGCTGTTGTGTTGCACCAGTTCATCATCTATCCTCCGTTTACCAGAGGTCACAAAGTTTTTCAAGACCTGTTGTAATCCCGCATGGATAGATGCTGCGTCTGATGGCGATTAGCTTTAATTCATCCACATTTTGAATGGATTCTTGAAATCGGGCCAACAGTGATATCTACATACCCACATACTTTTCAGAGCATGTGTGTGTGTCTGTTGAGAGATTAATGAAATTCACAGCTCTCTCTGGTATGTCTTTTTAGTGTGTGTGTGTGTGCACGTGGTGTGGTGAAGGGACCTCAGTTCATTCACACAGGCAATCTAAAAGTTATCAGCTCCAAGGACGAGCAAATAAAAGCCACCCTGCCAGTACGGGGACATTTTATCAAGCTCTCCTACCCTCGATCTGGTCACAAACAAACCGAGAGCCAACTCTTCTTCAGATCCACCTCTGAAAATTCCACTCCACCTGCTCCAAAAATGTGCAAGTGAGAATAAATTAGTTATTTGCTCTTTTACAAGATAATAAACAGAGTTAATTTCTTCTTTATTTATTACTGTTCTTCTAAAGGTGAGACCTACCTGTTTGATTTTTTTAGTCTCACACTGACCTCTGGTTCTGTTATGTCACCGCAGTGACCTTAATGAAACTCTGACAAGAAGTTTAAGTCATAAACTGGGCCAAAAGTGGATGATAGTAAGTTGAAAAGAAAAAAATATAGAAATACTTGATATTTTTTATTTTTTTGACTTTCATATTTCATCTATCTATCTATCTATCTATCTATCTATCTATCTATCTATCTATCTATCTATCTATCTATCTATCTATCTATCTATGTAGTTGTCATGTCAAGTGGATGTTGTCTAACACTGTTGTATCGTATTAAAGTGTATAAAATGATAATAGTTTAGGTCCTTTGCTGAAGTTAGCATTTGTGTTATTACCACTAGTAGCAGTGGTTTCACATGTTAACCATTTATATATTGCTTTTAGTTAAATATTTCAAACACGTTTTACTTATAATGAAGTAGTTTAAGTGTTTGTCCATTAATATTCAGCAATTTTCCATTTTTTTTAAAAACCATTTGAACCATTTGCCTTCGTTAACTAGTTCAACTGTTCTACCTTTTAGCTGACTGAGCTGTTACACTGCTATATGAGTTAAATCTGTTATATTTCAACCAGTATTTGAACTGTTTTAGCTAGCTAATTCAACAATTTATCCATTCATCTTTATTTCAGCCATTACTTTAGCTTACCATTTTAGCTGTTAATTCATTAATTCTAGCTAGCCATTTCTTTGAACTTTCTATTCTGTCCTTTTTAGCAAAGTATTTAAACTAAACCCATTACATTTAGCTAAATATTTCAACTGTTTTTCTTTTGACCAACTATTTCCAAAAATGATCCCTAACTTTCAGACATTAGTATTATTTTCCATTTCAGGTAACTATTTCTAAAGCTGCTTTAAAGTCATTATTTGAACTGCTTGTGTCACTTCTTTTTTATTTATTTATTTATTCATTTCATTCATTACTCTCAGGTTACTGTATTACCTGTTTATTTATTATTTTAGCTACACATATCAACCATTACTGATTGTTTAAACTGTTTGTTCCCTGCCTCTAGCAAACTACTTCAACCAAATCCACTACATTTAGTTAAATATTTGAACTGTTTTTCTTTCGCCAACCATTTTAACAAATTCCACTTAACTTTTAGCCAATTCTATAATTTTCTATTTTAGTTAACTATTTCTACCGCTGCTTGTAACTCATTATTTGAACTGCTTATGCATTACCTTTAGCTTTTAGCCCAGCGCTGTAATCCATTATTTTAGCTATTGTTTTTTTGAATTTTACTTAACAATTTCAACCAGTATTTATTGTTTCAACAGTTTGGACTCTGATTTTAGCAAACTATTGCAGCTAGTTCCAACACATTTAGCTAGAAATGTGAAAGTTTTTCATTTCACCAGCTTTTTCAGATTATGCGTAACTTCTAGCAAATTCTATCATTTTCCATTTTAGCTACCTACTTCAACAGTTACTTTTAGGTCATTATTCAAACTGCATATACATTGCTTTTAGCTTTTAGCTCAACCGTTTTATATTAATTGTAGCTAATGTGTTTTTTGTTTTTTTTTGTTAACAGTTCCTACCACTACTTTTAGGTAACTGAACTTTTTAATTTATTAATTTTAGCTAACTACTTTAGCCATTTAGCTACAACTTTTAGCAAACTACTTCGACTAAACCCATTTCAATTAACTTACATTTAGTATTCGCAACCACTTTTTAGTGAACAATTTCAACCATTACTTTAGCAAACCATTGCAGCTACTTACCCTGTAACTTTAGCAAAAGATTTTAACGGGTGCTTTTAGCAAACAGTTTGAACTGTTTGTGTTAATGTTAGTTTACCATTTCTTCTAAATCATTTAAGCATTTCAGCTGTTTTATGTTTCGCTAACTCAACAATTTATCCACAACTAAACAATCAGTGCCTCAAACATTTATCCATTAATTTGAACTAATCTACCATTTCAGCTAACTATTTCAACCTCTTCTTTGAGCTACCTGTTTAACCCTATTCAGGACTTTTGGGGTCTTTTGGACCCCAGGCCATTTGGTTTAGGTGACCGGTATTGTTTTTTTTTTTTAAGATTTTTTTTTTAAATATAAAAAGAGGGACATTTGTCCTGCATTTGGAACCAAAAAATACGTCAACTAATCAGAAAATTAATTTAACATCGTATAAAAGTCTATAATAAATACCAACAAATATTTTGCACATATTCTTTCTTGGGGACCAATGGACCCCCAAAGACCTTCTATGTCTGGCAACATGAAAGTCCTGAATATATTTAAAATCCAATAGAGTCAGGTGACTGTTTGAATCGCATTACTTGTAGCTAAAAACTTCAACAATGAATCCATTGGTGTTTACCAACCATTTCAACTTTAATGTGTAATGAACAGCCATTTAGCAAACATTTTTAGCTACCTCTTATGACGAGACTATATTGCTTCTAGCTAACTATTTGGGTGGTTTATCCATAACTTTCAGGTGTTTAAGCTGTTTATTTAGCAGTTTTCCTTATTACTGTAACTTACTGCAAAAACAAATAGCAGTAGTAGTGAAACTGATCCTTGGGGTCATGGCATAGCTTTACTATTACTGCTGTATCCATTAACTAACTCATAAGAACTTCACAGTATTAGGTTTAGGGTTTAACACATCATGTAAACACCTAAAAATGCAACTTGCTTTTACTTTTACTTTTATACATCTCATTTTGGTTGCATTCTTTCAGGTGTTTTTTTGTTTATTTGTTTGTTTTTTCCTCTTTAACTCAACTAAATTGCTATTCTGTGCTGTTTCTGGTCTGTCAGGTAAGCTCACCCGCATTATTAAGTCTGTTACATTCACCTCACAGTGGATTCCAGTGAAACCTCAGTGATCCAGCCCAGACCAGGACAGTTTTTTTTTGGTCTCCCCCTCCTCCACCCTTCACCCTCTACCTCTGGTCAGGGTCGATCAATACTTCCCCCGTAGCTTATCACTAATGTGCAACTGGCTGTTTGTCCAAACTCTGCTCTGTCTACATAAAGACTTGGATGGGACGGCACCGAATCCAAACGCACCACGGATCCCCTCGTGAGCCTGCTGCCGCGGACGCACTACTGGACTTAACTTGACATTAACGCACGACACGAAGGCGTGAGAGGGACGGAGAGAATAAAAAGAGAGTCGATGTGGGAAGAAGAGCTGGAGGCTGGTCTGCTGGGGAGGAATGAATGAATCTGGAAAGACTCTAGAAACCTGAGGTAAGTTAGTATTGTCATCCAATGGGCCTTTAATAATGTTTTCAGTTTACAATTCAATCTGTAAAGTTAGTAATTAATGATGAGTTTAACAAATGTAGAGATAAAGTGCCACTTTTGCTCATAAATGTAGAATAATATTAAGACTATAAATGTATTCCAATGTGTGCAACAGATAATCTGAACTGTTTGTCACTTATATTTTTTAAAAGAAGTAAAAACTGTCTGCTATGTAGGTCACACAGGTGTTCATTTACTTTGCTGCTCTCTCACACACTCTCTCATTCACACACCACAGCTGCACTCATCCCCACAATCAGTAGAAAAATGACAAGACCGGACTTTGGACACGTCGGATAAGCCTCAGCTATTTACGTGGCGCTGCTTTTTTCACTGGTTATCTGTGGTTTTTTCCATTAAACTGAAACATAAAGTGCTTTTGCTTTCCACAGCTCTACCAGAAAACACCACTTTGCTTTCTTTTCTGATAACACCAAACTATTTTACCCCCATCCCTCCTTCTCATTTCACCAGGTCATCCATCCACCAGTTTGCATTAACAACCTCCCCATCTGCATGTCTCCAGCCAGCCTTGTCCTCCAGAGCTGTGGAGTGTGACAATGGTGTTTGTTTCCTGTGTATCAAACGCCATTATCACACTAAATAGCTACAGTGTGAAAAGGACCTCAGTGTATCCCTTCGGTTGGTTTCTAACCTTGTGTTGTGGCTTCTTGTGTAATCTTCATTTTCAGTCATTCATACTGAACATGTGTCTCCGTGTCTCAATGGTAGGAGACGCCGCTGCCGGACAGACAGAGATGGAAATAGACAGACTGTGTGTTGATATGTGATGTTTAGGCTCCGAGTGTGACCCACTTAGTTTTGCGTTTCAGGTGCTAATTTGCTGCCGGAGACCTTCGCTTATAAGTGCGGATAAAAATAGTCGGTCCATTTGTTTTCATCTTGCTGACATTTCTCCAGGAGGTCATCTAATTTAAACACTGCTGTACTTTATGATCCCGCAATTGTCTTAATGCGTGCTGTAAATAAAGTGTTTATTGCTGTCTGTTGCTATAGAGTGGATGTTCGCAGCTTTTCCAAGAATTAGGTCACATGACGTTCACATTTCAAACCCTGAGTACAAAGACAGGCACTTATTTGTGTTCCACACTTCCTGTCTGTCATGATATCTGTCCCATTACTGAAGATGTGAGTTGATGTAACTTCAGAGACATGCCTTTAGCAACGCACAGGGCGTCGCTCCAACCTGACCGCCATGTCAGCAAATTGGGTCAAAGGGGTTTAGAAGGCAACAGTGAGACCAGGACAGAGA
Source organism: Stegastes partitus (assembly GCF_000690725.1). Lineage (NCBI taxonomy): Eukaryota > Metazoa > Chordata > Actinopteri > Pomacentridae > Stegastes > Stegastes partitus. The sequence continues at coordinate 24,686 of NW_007579775.1, forward strand.
CGCTTATTAAATAAAAATAGTCAGAGGCTGCAGGGTGAATAGCTGAAACACTACTAAGATCATATCAACTCCTGATGTCAGGTTAAATCATGATTATTGGGTTCACTTTCACATGTCTTCCACCTTACAGACATTGAAGACCATTGCTGTATAGCTCCTTGAAATGATGCCAGACATTTGAAATCCAAGTAATGGGCAGAAACTCCCCAGATAATATAATCACAAATCAAGAAATCTTCACATTTCACATTGAATACATTCAAAGATACACTTTACATGAGCTTTTTACGTATACAAATGACTTTGTGTTGTTTCCAGAATATAAACATGAGCTCAGTAGCTTCACTAAATGAACAAATATTACAATATTTAAACATTAATCAGGGTATACGTTCATCAAACACCGTTACCGCCTTGCAAACCAAACACATAAAAAGTGCCCACTCATACAGCCTACTTCAAAGACATTTCCACTAATCAATTAATTAATAAGTCCATTAATTTAATGAACCGGTAGTTTGAAAACATCACAGAAGTAGAAAAACATGTAGAGAAGAATCATTGCACCTCGTCAATCAAGCAGTCTAAGACATCACAGCTCATCGCCGTAGACAAACGCATCATTCTCATCATTTTCAAGTGTTCCTTACAATTGTCACAGTTTCTCCAGAGCTAAAGAAGACACATACAGCGCAGAAACTCTCAGGTGAAACCTTCGATAAAACAAATCTTTTCAATAAAGAAAACTCTCGTATGAAACGACAGCTGCTGGTTGTGTAACGTCCTCTTCAACGATCCGTCCTGCTGCAACCCCAAACTTAGGAAACCCTCATGATTTCTCTTCGACAAGCACAACTCTGCATCACGAGGTCCAAAGAGAGCGAAGACAATCACCAAAAAATGTCACTATTTAAATGAATAATAAAACCCTTAGTCCAACATTCTCCTCCGATTATGACTTCCCCTTCACCGTCGGACCAAATGTTTTCTTCTTGGGTGCAGCAGAAGGTTGGGGTTTGGGTTTCGGGACGGATGCGGGCTTTTTTGGTTTGGGCTGAAGGGACACGAGGCCGAGGATTTCACAGTACTTGTTGCACTGGTGCAAGGCTTTAAACTGGTCGATGAAGGTGGTGGCACAGTTTCCTTTGAATCCCTTGTACCTGAAAAAACAACACAATCGATTAGCAAGTGTGAATCAACAATTTGCGTCCATCTTTGGTCTCAAAAAGAAAGACATACTCACCCTTTCTTACAGGTGGCTATTCCCACATCAGTAAGCCTCATGCCCACTCCTGAAAACAGATAGATTTTTAGTTCTCTTTGTAAAAATAAAATCAAAGCACAATAATTTGCCAGTTCTTTCTGTCTTCCTGACCTTGCATGTCAGTAACCAGCAGGTTGCCCTCGGTCGTATGGTACACCCAGTGCTGGAAGGCACAGCACTTCTGTCCTGCCTCTGAGTCGCGTCTCATCAAGTTGATCTCTTTGCCGTCCTTAACCGAATACTTTACAAAGTCACCAATCAGCTCCTCTTCCAGCGTGGCGTAGGGGATGTCATTGGACGGACGGTGAACCAGGTAGATGGGAATGATCCTGGTGGGTGGATGAAAGCAAACAGTGTCAGACCATGAATTCACTGCATTAGGTCTACAAACTGCTAAACGAATTACTCACTCTGGCACATCACCGAAGGCTTCAAAGGACTGGGCTGCAGCAGTGTACCCTTTGATGTACTCCCTCGCCGTGTTCTGGACCTGACACTCCTACGGGACAAAAAGTCAGGTGCATTTACTTTCTGTGTATCAGCATCTCTACGCATGATGATTATGTATGCACAAGAAGCCAGCACTACTTTTAAACAGGAGACATCTTGTAAAATATTCGATAAAACATCATTATGTATTAATTTATCCTTGTTAGCTCTTTTTGAAAAGGGCATCTTACATCAGGATCATTCAGAGAGGAACCTGTGTTTTTTATTGTACCTTAAGCAAGTAAGCACAACTTATTTTGCAAATAAATCCAACTTTTTACTTCAAACTTGCGTGAAAATTAGATGTTTACTAAGAGTCATTCCTTAAGTTACACTCACTTCCCCCCCAGAATCCTTAAGCATCCTATGGTTCAGTTATACTTTGAGCTATGAGGAACTTTTGGGCCCACAACTATCTGTCCTGTTCGTACCTCCACAGCCAACGTAAAGTTCTTCTGAACGAGCTCGTCGTTGTTCTTGGTCCCATAGCTGATAGCGTTGTGTACTTTAAGCACACAGGGGTGTCCTGGCAGTAACAGGGGCATCTGACCCAGGTGCAACTTGGTCCGGAAAGCCCGCCGATGCATCCCCTCCCCAAAGTGGACCTTTTCCGTGATGATGCTGATGGGATGGTTGTCGCCAAAGTACTGGTCGGACAGAAAATCCTCTTTGAACATGAGTCTGGAACAGCGGACGTCCTCCTCCTCACTGCTCACCTCTACAGGGGCAACTGGAGAAAGAAAGGTGGAGACAATGAGTCAAAGCTCAGCTGTGTTAAGAAATCAAACTTGCTGTGAGAGCTCAGCTTACCTGTAATGGTCTTTGGAGTTGGAGGGATGACAATCTCACTGAGCACTGTGGAAAAGGAAACAACACATGAAGAGTAATTGTATTTTTTGTTGTTTTATTTTACATAAATTGCTCTTAAGTTGTGGATTTTTCTTCACAGTTTGCATTTTCTTTACCTTCATATGTGAGCAGGTAGTCCAGGGTGACTGACCCGTGTAAGCTGCTGAGGCGACACTGGTACTTGCCCAGGTGTTTGTTGGAAGCGTTGGTGATGGTCAGTGACACTCTGCTCTCGTCCCCTGCACTTCAAAGAAAGGTACAGTGTCACAAAATGCAACACCCGAATCTCTGTATTAAAGTCAGTACATCAGAAAACTGTTCTTTTTTAAAAATCTCATCCAATAATTTGTTTCCACTAATCCCCCCTGTGGTAGAAAATATTGACTGTGTTACTGTATTTGTAGGAAGTGCAGGTTACACATTAGCAGCTGTGTCAAAGTACTGCATAACTGATTTTCTCTTTACTTTCCTTCTACTTTTTCTGATGTTTAATGCTACATGTTACTGCCTACTAACACATCAATGATTCCCAACCAGTACCAGAGGGAAGTGATGTTGGATCAGCTGGAAAAACAAAAATTACAATTGGACTTTTTCATCTGCATATTAGCAAGTAGAAAAGTTAAAACTGTAAGCTATACAAAGAAGTAAGGAGTCATTAACCCTAACTCGAAGCGATCCCAGTCTCACTTCCAGCCCGTCACATACAGCTTCTTTTTCAGGACTATAGATTGCAAATAAAACATGGACCTGGAGACCGAGACATCACCAATTGGTTTATTCGCTACTGTTGTAGAGCCTCAAGTTTGGATTTGGCCATCTTGACATCTTGGTCTTTCAAAAGCAGACAGAACAAGTGAGCCACGGAGCTAACCTAGGAACACTACACACAATGGTTATATAGCATTCTGTCAGTCACAGCTGTACACATCCTAAAACATACCCTCTTGTTGCATATTTTTCTCTATATTAAACCAACATGATCATCAAGCCTCAAAATGTCCAACTGAGACCGTACACTTAAGCTGCATTCCTAACTCAATCTTTTCCTAAACCAACAGAGTAGTTTTGGTGCCCACTCATGCTCTGCAGAGTCCTCTAATTGAAAAGTATTGGGCTGTATGACATTCAGAACAGACTGATGCTGAGCATCATTGTTTTATTTTTAAAGGTTCCAAAGACAATTTCATTATTAGGTATGTGTTATGTCAGTGAGAAGTTTGGGAGACGGACTGGTCCTTTGTGTAAAGCTAAGTTATGACACATGAAGGGAACATTTCTGAATGTTGTATCAAATGAATGAACGTGAATACCTTCTCTTGATCTCTGCTAGGACAGCGCCCTCTCTGCTCCAGGTCACGGTGTAATCGGAGAAGACGGCAGCAAACTGACACCACAGGCTCAGACTCTGGGGGTCCCCGCTCACGGACGCTGCCTGGATCGGCTGCACCACCTTAGGGTCTGCACAAATGATCATAAGCTTTTATTCTGATGAATAGAGTGTTTGTTTACATGCCAGGAGAACAGATAGAAAGGTGCTCTTGTTTTGATGACATGTCATAGAAGAAGAGTTGTTTCCTGAATTCCTTTACCTTCTTTGTGTGGGACTTTCTGTTTGACCACTTCACTGTACGCCTTCTTACGAGATGCTCCGACGTCTGCCTTGAGCTCCTCTCCCTTTGCTCCCTTTGCCTTTACTGAAACATCTGACTTTGGAAATTTAGACTCCAAAACACTGACAAGCTTCCCAAACTTATTCTCTGACAGGCGTCGCCTTTTAATAACGTCATCATTCAGAGGACTGGGGAAGTTTTTAGGCTGGTGGTCTTTATGATCTGTGTGATTCTGACATTGTTCCCCCTGAGACGCTTTAGCCTCCGGTTGCTGGGACTTTTTCTCAGCACCATCTGACTGAATGCTGTCCATTTGAGCTTTCCCAGCTTTAGCGCCCAGCTTGCTCTCAAACATATCAATCCTTCCTTTTGCAGTCTTCGGTTTTGCTCCATTCTCTACTTCAGCCAGTGGCTCCCCTCCACTCGCTACTGATGTTGCATTCTGGCCATGTTTCTTTTTCTTCTTATGCCCATGAGACTTGCTTGCGCTCTTCTCTGTCGCCACAACAGTCTCGATCACCAATTTAGCCTCGTTGGCCTCAAGCCCGGCTATAGTGTTCTCGCTGGTGTGGTTTTCTCCAGCAGGAGGGTGAGTTTCTTGCTGTTTGCAGGCCTGCTGATTGGGAACATGGTGAGATATAACCTCCTGTTTTTTGGATCCCGGTGCACCATGGTGATGACCGGCTGATTTATCCTTTTTGGAGCGCGTTTTGTGAGGCATCTTCTCAGGTGTTCTCTGACTCAGCTGAGGTTGTGTGATTGGTTTTGCAACTCTGGAGACAAATGGGTCATTTATATCTAAAGTGATGTATGCAATGCGTTTCTCCTCCGAAATGACGAAAGGCTCAAACGGGAAAACGGGGAAGTTCTCTTGCTCTCTACTGCGATCATCAATCTCCTCAGTTATTGATTTTCTTGCAGCGTGTTCTGCAGTGTCGCTAGTGAAGTCCAGTAGTCCCTCTGGTGAAGATTTCTCAGCAGCATTTAATGTATTCTCCTTTTTATGAATCAACTCCTCATCACCTTCCAGAGATGGTTTGTCGGTAATTCCATCCGGGGTTGGCCAGAGAGCGCGGTGTTGTACGTGATCACAACTGAGGTCTCTGTTGTCATTGAGAGACCTTTTATCACAATGCTGATCTCCTTCCAAACTGCTGCTTGTCCGACAGACGAGGGAGGAGCCAAAACAGAGCGGAGCTAAGGGCATAATAAACTTAGGACTCCCCCACTGTGGCTCCACCTGACACGCTCCATCAAGGTCTGGCAAAGAGTCAAATGACACGTGTGTGTGAACATTAATATGACGGCCAGGTTGTGTGTCCACACCTGGCACGTGTGAGTTTGTTAGAGTGTGTGTGCTGAGGAAATTATGATCTGTCGTAGGTTTGTTTCCCTCAACCTCAGCTCGCCCAAAGCGCCGTTTAGCTTCCTGCTTGGCCGCTGAGGCACTGCATTCATCTGTCACTTTACACAGTTCATCTCCAAGGGGCTGAGGATGAAAATGCACAAATAATGAAAATGTTAGTTGATCTGAGGAAATGGTGCATTTCTGAGATTGAGTAAGGTAACGACAGGAATATCTGTTCTCTTACACTTTAGTATAAGGCTGTTTCTGTGCAGTTATAGTTGAAGCGCTGCCTTAAGTGAATATTTTAACATGCAATAGGCACATTTCTGGTTATTTCATTCTGCTGTTCGACACATACCTTTCTAAAGAGCCACACAGCAGACGTCTGTGAAACAACATGCTCCTATATCCAATCCACCAGTCCATATGTCCTGCATGCAACTTCAGTGTCACTGTGACAGCCAGGAGCTCCAGCTATGCTTTACACACCTAAGCCAATCAAAAGCAGTCTCCTAGGCCTGAAGGACCTGTCAGCGTCCCGATCCTGGGTTTTTAAAGGAGATGTGGTGGGAATGGGTGTGTTTAAGTGCGCGTACGAAAAGAGAGAGAGAGAGCAAAGGGGGGTCATGTTTCATGCTTCAGCTGTGCGGTCCTCTCACCCCTCCACCCTGACACACCACGGATGCATGCTATTATCATTGAACTCTTAGCTATTATTAGATGCCATTTCTGTCCATCTGAAGTTTTCCTCTCCAGCACTCCTGTTTCCTTCAGCAGCCACAGCTGTCGCTCTTTGAGATGGGAGCCAAAGGACTTAACCAATAACACAGAATCAAGGCTGGGAGCAAACCGAGCGGCTCCCATCCAAAGCAAGCCGATAATATTTGTGAGTCTCGTGTGCGGTGATGGACGTGGATTTCATATTCAGCGCACCTCCTGACTGCCTTTCAATCCTAAAGGTATGACAACACCGACAAGGACAAGAGCAGGAATGTCTCTTAACGTTCTGGCCGTGTTTCCAAAGCACATGACTGATTTATCTGTTGGCCAGCGGTGCGAAGACCATCACTGTGTGAAGGGTGAAACTTTCCATTGCTCTTTCTCACTCTCTGCGACGCACTTTAGTGAAAGTAGGGTGTGTTTGTGATGTAAGAGTATATTGACAGGTGCATATTTGTACAAACAGATGCACAAGAAAGCAAATACATGCTGTCCCCAAATTTAGTTGCAAAAGGTCTAATTATATTTCATGCTTCAAGCAAAAAAAAACTTTCACCCGTCAAGCACTTTCCAAGAGATGCCAACCAATATCTGTCTCTATAATAAGCCACCTTACCTCCTCAATTACCAGCTCTGCAGGAGCATCCAAATCAGTATCTTCTGTTATATTCAGTGTGATTGGCTCTTCCTCATTGCTCATGAAAATGTCCATCTCCAAGGACTTGACATATCTACCAAACTGGGAAAAGTCCAAATCAGCAGAAGGAGTAGATCCAGGCATCAATGTGACTGCAGATGCATCTACGCTGTGTCCTGGAGGAGCCGCCACCGTGGCACCAAGTGAACCCATGGATGAGTGGTGGGGAGGTGGGCATGGAGAACCCTCTGCCTGGCAGCTCAGGAATTCTTCTCTCTCCCTTTCTCCTTGTGTGGAAGGTGTTGAATCGCACAAGGATTCAACACTGTGGTAGGTCTCTCTGTCACAGAGTTCAGGTCCTGTAGCTTCGAGGCACAAGGAGAGACAACTCTGCCCAGAATGAATGGAGCTCTCTGGGATGTTTTGTGCCTTTAGAGGCTGATCCTGGACACCCATGGTAGGCTGTGATTGTGCCTGCGCCGCTATCTCTAGACTCTGTCCTTCCTTCGACGTCTCTGCTTCTATATGAGTATTCACCTCTGCTAGTGCCTGTGTTAAAGCATCTATCTCAGCCCCTATCTCTGCAAAGGCAGCTGTGATGTCTTCTGGTGGAGCCGCGATGATCCCAGTCCAGTCTGAGAGTGCACTGGCCCAGCTGTCCACTGATGACCATCTTTCAACCGGTGGCCCCCAACCTCTGGTGTCATCACTGGACCAGCCAATCCCCTCGCTAGCATCATGGCTGTAATCTGATCCTCCTGGGGGAAAAGATAAGTCACTGGTAGCTGAGGAGCCTCCTTGCATCACAGAGGGTCCTGTCCCGTCCAAAACATCCTGTTCTTCTGTATCCTCACCTGCCAGATACTGGCATGCGTCCAGCCAGAGCTCGACAGGGCTTTCTCTGCTCTGTAGTGGAAGGGTTAAACCGGCGACCTCTGCTTTCCCTTGTCTCACATCATTTACCGACATCAAGTCCACCTCCCAGGCATCTGCAGCAGGTGCTGTTAAACCTGCATGTTGGCTCACGTCTGACTCATGGTTTTCTGTGGCACACTCCTCACCAGAGCCGCGATGACATTGTGTCAGAATGTCTCCTGAATCACACATCGAGGCATGTGTATCACACTCTTGGTTTGCCTTTTCCCCCCCTGTTTGGGGTAATGGCTGGTATTCAGGACATTTAATCTCATGGGGATCTACATTTGGGCTCAGGAAGAAGTCCTGTGTGTCACTTTCAAAGATGTAAAGGTCTGGCATTGGTTCTTCTACTTTATCACTGCCTAAACTATCCGACTGGGGTGTTAACGACCTTAATAAAGACATGGCTTCACTGTGTTCAGAGCTGGAGCTACTGCTGGAGAGGAGCTCCGTGATAGACGCATCCATCAGTCCCTCGGATGTGGATGACACGGTACAAAAAGATTCAGTAAAGGAGCGTGACGGCTCTTGTTGGACATAAAACTCGAAAGCGTCTGATTGGGGTGAAATAAGGTCATGAGAGGTCTGAGGTAGAAGAGGTAATGTTGGTTCTGATGAGTCCAAACAGCAGCGAACCCTGAAATCATCATCCTTTGGTAAAGGCTCTGAGCAAAGTGACAAACAATGTGGCGTTAAAGACTTCACACTGTCTGAGTCAGTGCTTTTGTCAGAGGTGTCTACGAGATCGAACACAGTCTCTGTTCTTGGTTCATGTGCAGAAAACAGGTTTACTGTAGGACTCTGCAGCATAGAAGCAGAATCCAAATCTTCTGTTTGACTCTCTGTCAGAGCCGATGGTGACCGTCTTTGGTCATCTGGGCAAAGAGACGTCAGATCCATCAGGACTTTAAAAGCTCTGCTTGATTAGACTGTCAGAAAGCTGACTCCGGGTGTCAAACAGCTGATTGTTTGTGCCTGGGTTTTCTGGCGTCATTCCTCGGTATCCTTGAGTTTTTAGATTCAGTACCTGCAAAGTGACATGTGAAGTTAGCAGAGAGTTCAAATATTCTGCAATTCATCGAGAAAAACCAGATCCTCAAGTGGACTAATCTCTGACTGGAAGCTTGTGTGTGAAGTCAAAGCCCACTATCTCCCTCTAGCTGTCACTTTGTGTGACATGTTTATCTAAGCTGCAGGACGTGGCCCATTCTGTGGCTCACTGCCTCTATTTTAAGGACTTTTAAGAGACACCTCACAGACCTTATCAACAGGAAACCTTCCTGTTGTTATGACTTTGTTGCTGATAAAACCATCTGTTGAGTGCTGGCTCTGTTGTTGCTCTGTCTGAAGACTCCAATTTTTATTTTCTTGCACAGCTAAAAGGTGGTAAAGTTTGCTTCTTCTGTATTTAAAATATATTATTATCAAATATCCTAAACATATACAGGCTCTTAGCATGAGGAGCAGTTACAGAATCATTAAAAAGCTCTGATATTCTTCTTTACTTCAAGTGAGAGAACATAATATGCTAAGAAATGTGAAATTCAGCTGGAAAAAGTGTCCAGTTTCATTTTTTTGTAGCTTATATAGACAGTAAAATGTAAAGACTAAGTAAAGAAACTTGTAACTGAAACTGTTTTATTTGCACTTGAGGCTTCTTTTTTATGATTCACACATGAAAACCCTTCGATGGAGAATCAGCAGTTCCAAATTAGTCCTAACCTGATACATGATATTTATAAAACTGCAGAGAAAGTGTATGTATTTCTGTAGAGATTATTTCAGTAGTTAAAGCTTGACACATTTATGACATCTCATGCTCAGACTCATACATCTCTTAAGGAACCGCATTTATTCTAATCAGGGATGTATCTTCATGTTTCACTTGTGTTTTAAGATGTTTTCTTTTACTTCACAGCTGTAGATATTTAGGGACTTTACGTGTCTATTAAACCGTAGATGCACCCTGAAGGCACATTGCGGGCAACCTGACATACGTGCAGAGCACTGATACGAAGTGTTGAAGGGGGAGGCTTTTAAACATGCACCTAGATACACAAGATTGCAGGAGGGGAGTTGGTGGCACAGACACTGGAAAAATACCAGAACATCTTTACCCATGACCTGCATTTGTCACATTCCTGCTGCAGTGAAGGACACCTAGCCGAGCCCTCCCCGTCTCAGATGTTTACTACGAAATCCCAAAGCTACTATTGACAAACACGTCGAATATGAACTGATTTCAGACAGCGAATAAAGCTTAAAACCCCGACAAAGTGCCAATCTAAAATCAGTAAATAGCATCTTGTGCTGAGTTATTATCCAAAGTAATAACTGTCTTTAAATTACAACTCTGCAATCATAGAAGTATACAAACCCCTCATTCAGATTTTACTAAGGCATGCAAATTGTCTACGTATCTGTCAGAAGTGAAGTTTTAAATTTAATTCAGCTCAGTCTTGTTGTTTGGGTTGATTGGTGTATTATATAAAGCTTGATCTGCACTGACATTAAGAAACAATAAAGCTGTCGGCACCTGAGAGCCATGAGGTGTGATTTGATTTCATCTTCAGTGCCAAAATAGATCCATCCTCGGTCACACCAACCCCCCCTCCAAGAGCCTGCTACACCTTTAAGGTTTCTCAACATGGACGACTTGATTTACAGACGTAAACTCAAGAACCTACTGAGTCGCTTTGAACACATATTTGACAAAAACGACACAAGTTGCCTTGAAAACGTCCCAACAGCTACAGATTAGAAGTGAGCAGGGGTGTGAAAACCAAGCAAATGTTTGTCAAAGTACTTGTAAATGACTTTAAGCAGTGAATTCTCATGCTTGACTAAGTGTGTCATGTGTGCCACGGCAGAGTGTGTCAACATATCGGCGGTGCAGATGAAGCATTTTGACTGACAACGTTTAAGATTCCCCAGAGAACATCCAACAAGTTACCTCACAGAATCACAACAGATTAAAGTATTACTCGAGGTATTAAAACAGTTGTCTAGTCTGAGAAGGGGATTTCCAGCCATGCAAGCAGTACGTACCCTTTTCATAGCCGTGTGCTTGAAGATATAGACCTATGACTTCAGTATGAGCTCAGGCAGAGCCGGCGGTCTCGGGGTGTGAGTCTATTTTTAAATGTTGTCCCCCGCAAGTACAAAGTCAGTTACCTGATATTGTGGACATGTGCCGATCTTGAACATTTAACACTTGATATCTATATTTATAGGCTGTTTTCACTTTATACGCTTTAATTAAAAGGTAGAAATTTAATTCAAGGAAATTTTTGGCTCCTGCCAGTGAGAGAAATGATGAGCTGCTTTAGTCGAGCACACACTGGAGTAAGAAATAGTCACAGTTAGATCATCTGTATGCTGGGAGAATGCTTATTTCACTTACTTACACTTACAACCTTCTACTGTGACATGGCAACAATGTGCTGCTATCGATGACAAAAACAACCGAATGAGGACAGAGCTCGTGCTTAATTATAATTAGCTCACGCTGGAGTGACGATGATTATGAATGACGTTGGTTTTTGTTGAGTCAAATGACTCATCTCATAAGTAAGAAGATGCTGAGCCCACATGACATAAGTAGGAAAACTGTTTCCATTTAGCTGATGATTCTAATTTAGGTACGTGGGCACTTTATTAGAAAAAGAGAGTATTTTAACATTGTGTTATGTGGTGGGGCTTTTGCACTGAAATACATTGAATTAGCTTTCTTGCTGAAAGTTTAACCCTATTCAGGACTTTCATGTTGCCATATGTAGAAGGTCTTTCAGGGTCCATTGGACCCCAAGAAAGAATCTGTACAAAATATTTGTTGGTATTGATTATAGACATTTATAAAATGTTAATTTTTTTTGTTAAGTTGAAGTATTATTGGTTCCAAAATGCGTGACAAATGTCTCTCTTTTTATATCTAAAAAAAAAAAAAACTTCAAAAATAAAAAACAATATCTGTCCCCTACACCAAATAGCCTGGAGTCCAAAAGACTCCAAAAATCCTGAATAGGGTTAAATGAAAAGACTGATATCACTCTTGCATCTAAAACTAAATATAAAGTAAACCTATAGATAGTTCGGTTAGTGATCTACCTGCAGACTGTAGTCACAAAATACTACAAATGGTCCAGATTGCTTATTGTGCTGATTTAACAAAACAGCCAAAACTTGTTGATTATCTGTTTTTTTAACCTACAAACTTTACATGTGGCGTAATTCAAATTATATCACTTTTAAACAGAGTCAGAGCAGATTGCTTCCTCTACCAGTCTTTGTGCAAAGATAAACTTACCAGCTGTTAGCTACAGTCTTATATTATTATATGAAACTGCATTCTCAGTTTCTTTTTGTTGAAAAGGGGTGACAGTTGAACAGCAATACAAGAAACCACAAAGATGTGCTGATTAGACATGTATTTGTGATATGTCACAAGCAAACATAATCTGGTCATCTGGATAATTAGTTTCTTTTGAAATGTGCTTGAGGATGCACAGGAACGTACTTTTTTGTAGACAGGCCTCAGTATTGGACATGAGAGTGATATAAAACCTCTCCTTGAACTCACTACAAGAACGCAAAAATGCACATTTTGCTAAAAGTCAAACTGTTTCTTCATGTTCTGGAGCTCAAAAGTGACTCAGAATTGTAAGCTGTAGGAGAAGTGTACTTTTCTCAAGACTAAAACCTTTTTCCTGGTTTACTTACATCATCTCGTGCTCCCGTCTTTGCGTGAAGGACAGTTTTATAACAGTATTGGTCGTTACATCATTGTTTGACAGGTGAGGGCAGCGGATCGTTTTACTGCTTTAACATCAGCACATTGTAAAAACAGGCTTTAACAACAGACGCCCTCCAATAAAACAGCAATGCATCGTCTATTTTTTAAAAATCGAATAGACTTACTATTTTAAGGTACTACTTCTCCGAGAACAGTGATACCCGACTACGACTACCTTGGCAAAGCGGTGTGTGAAGTCTCTATTGTTAGTGAGTGTGTGTGTGTATAGCAGAAATCAGAGACAGGTTTTATGAATGAGCAGATGAGGACACAGACTATTAAAATTATGTCACGTCCTTTTAGTCTTTTTGTGTCATTATGTAACGCTTGTGTCCTCACACCTGTTGTGGTGGTGCCTTGTAAATCTACGAAGCGACAGACGGATTATTATTGGACTTTAGGTGTGAGTTTGTGTGGGAGAGTTGTGTTGATTTTCAGTTAGATTTTCTTACTTTCTTGGCGATTTTTTTAAAATTTTGTCTCAGAGAACTGATCTGACAGCAGGTTTATTGTATTAAAATGAAGAGAGCGATGTTGTTACTCATCAAGCAGCACTTGTTGAGGACTTTAATGAGGCAGGGCCTTTTTATAATGCTGCTCTTTAAAGATATTTGTGTATGCGAGCGGTTAAGTGGCTTCGGTCTGTGCAGGGAACAGCTGAGACGTCTGGTGGACGGTTGTGTAACAAGTAGACAAGACGATTTACTGCATCCAAAAACCACAAAACAACCAGTTTGTACATTCTGTAGCCCCAGTAAACAATATGCATTTGCTGCATGTTGTATAAATATTTAATCACACTGATCTTATCTGGCTGCAGCACTAATAACACTATGACACTTCAATTTGATCTTTCTCCAAAAATGCGTCTTACAAATTTGAAAATACCCTCCCCGTCTCAGACATGTTACACCATCTTGAGCATGTTGTTGCAAGGTTCTGGATTTGACGTGGCCCCGTGGAGAGAGACGTATCATCTTACCAAAGAGAGGTATATTTTTACACCATGTTGTTACACAGACTGCTGCAGCCTGGCATCTGCGTCCCATTCCCAAAACTCCCAGTACAGGACCAGGTGGAAAAAAACCAGTGTTGCACATGTAAGAGGTGTGCGTCACAACCACGTTTTGTTTGTGTGGATGCATGAGAAAGGCAGCTGAAGGATGCTGTACCAAAACCAATTAAGGAAGGAGCGCTGTTGTGGATTACGATGCATTTGAGACCCATCTTTCCGTGCAAAAGTATTTTGAACGAAATAGTCCGGCATAATTTGACATTTAATATTGGGAGCACAGTAAACTGGAAAACAAGATGTGGGTCAAATTGCCCTTTTTGGTGTGTGTTCATCATGGTGTCAAATATGACACGTGAAAGAGGTTCAAAGACAGCACGTTACAAAAACTTTCCATTTTCCGTCATGCTGATTTTGTCACATTAATACTAAAATCACCACATGGGCACAGTGTTCCAGTCTACATGGAAGAAAAAAACAGCAACGACGGAGATCAAAGTATTTCTCTGAGACGCCGAGCATTTCTCAGCTTAATATAACACATAACAAGGCTCGCAGCCTCGCATAACTGGAGTGCTGAGGTGGAAACGTAACCATGTGTGTTTGCGTCATTAGTAACCGAAAACCTTTGTTGTCATCTCATCAGCTGAGTCACAGTCGCTTTTAAATTCTGAGTCACTGCCACGGAAAGTGCAGTGAAAATATGATCAAAGTCAGTTGTATTGTCTTACACCAGCAACAGTTACGAGCAATGAGAGGAAGTACATTCACTCGAATGCTTGACTACTGGAGTATTTCTATTTTATGCTACTTAATACTTCCACTCCACTACACTTCAGAGGGTAATATTGAACTTTTCTACTCCACTACATTTACGTGGCTGCTTTAGCAACTAGTTACTTTTAAAATGGCACATTGATAAAGATTAAAGTTGCAGGTTCCAACTTTTTAGGATAATTTAGTCTTTGAAAAAGCAGTGTGTAGTTGGGGTCGTATTCCAGATGTATATGTGTTGCTAACGGCTCCAAAAGTCTTAATTTCTGCACCTCCCGTTGTTTCATTTTAATAAATCTGAAATAATTCTGGTAGATTGGACTTGCTTGAGTTCCTTGAAGACGTTTCACCTCTCATCCAAGAGGCTTCATCAGTTCTGACTGACTAGCTGGGAGTTCCAGATACTTATATCCTTAAGGAGCCATTAACACCTGAGTTTTGGTTTCAGTTGGGGGTTTGTTGCTCCTCCCCCTCGTTACATGGGTCGTTAGTGCTCCCCCTGCCACAAAGGAGTTCGTTAGGGTCTTTAGTGGTGTGAATGTACACAAGCGCATGGCTCAGCACAGAAGAGCCAGCTCCTCAGGACAGGACTCAGCAGTCCACCTGCATCTTAAGGACAAAGGACACTCATTCGAAGACAATGACGTACAGATTTTGGCCAGGGAGGACAGGTGGTTTGAGAGAGAGGTGAAAGAAGCCATCTATGTCAAACTGGAAAGACCATCCCTCAACAGAGGAGGAGGTCTGAGGCATCATCTCTTTCCTGTTTACAATTCAGTCCTAAAATCTCTCCCCAGGAAGATGAAACCACATTCCCACAAAGCTGCAAAAGAACCCAATGAACCCCACTGAGGCGGGGGGGAGCAGTAACCTTGACCTGGATGACTGAGAATCTTCACAGACACCAAAAATCAAATATTAGAGACAACGTCCAAAAACTGAAGATAGATTTGTATATCTAAGCTTAGTTTTTTTTTTCTCTCTTCTCCCATTAATCATCTGATGAGACCTTGTCTGGGGTTCCTGTAAACAAAACTGAGTAGTTCAAAGCTCCACCTGAGGCAGCTACAACAGTACCATGCATGCAGAATTAATAATCTAATGATGTCCCTTATAATAATATATGAATCAGGACCAAAGCAGCACGTTCATTTTAATTTTCTAACTACAGTTTGCTTCTAATACTGCTATTATACCTTTATTAAGAAGGCTTTTTCATGCAGGCCTCTTCCTTTTAATGAACTATTTTTATATGGTTGTGTTGGTACTTCTACTTAAGCACAGGATCTGAATACTTCTTCCACCTCTGGTTAATAGTAGAGAAGCATGGTGTGGGAGTAAGACGAGCTGTGACTCAGTTGTAAGAAAAGCACCTACATTAGTGTTACACTCAAGAGCTGTAATTTCAGCCCTTTCCTCTTATAATACATACCAGAGTGAAACGAAACTCTTTGCAACTGTAAATTATATTTGGCCTGTAAGACAAACTGGTAATTGATCCACAACATGGAAACATTTATTGTGTATTAAAAATTTATATTTGATCAAAATCTACATTAAGCAGTTAATTTGAATAAATTATGAACCTCTTTAGAGTGATGGAATACCAGTGTAAATATAACTATTCATAACACTAATACCTAGGTAACAGGTATCAATTAACAATCCTTCACTAATGTATTAATTGCCACTTCAGCGCATTGCAGTCATAGTTTTGAATGACCTGTAAAAAAGGATCTTCAAGTGCAACTAAGCACCATCCATAAATGTGGCTGCTCTCTGTGGTTGAAAATGTAAACCCTGTTTCACCACTGACCACATGCAGCAGCACTGCTAGAAGTCAGGAATATACTCTGCAGCATGTGTAACCTTCAGCCAACATAGCAGTGCAACATTCACAGGTAGGGGGAGCAATTAAACCAACATGAAATATCTTTTTATGCAGATGATATAATGCTATATCTGCAAAACCATTAACCTGAAAACCAACATGGTTCTACAAAATATGGACTTGTTTCCCCTTTAACTCTGAAGACAGTGATGTTTGTATTGTAAAAGGAGAACTTCATGACCCTAACAAGCCTAATTTGATCAAGTGTCACTGTTATTGCTGTCATGAATACGTGTTGAATTCTACACGACCATTTGTGCAGAGCAGTAAAAGGGTCAACTGCACTGTAAAAAAAAAAAAGAAGTTTAAAATAGAAAAACTACAATATTTTGACAACTGTGTTGCAAAAAATAGTCTAACAGACGATTACCATCTCATTAAAATGCAATGATTTTCCACAATTAAAATAAAGGTTTTCCCATAAGCTTGCCATAATTTTAAATGAGATTATGTGTGTTTTTTGAGTCTTGAGTCTTGAGAAACAAAGACATTTCCTATATAAAATAACATCCTGCTAGACAGATGTCATTAGTTGTATCTACATTTAGAAATAGATTTACAGTATTACACTTATGTTTAACAGTTTTATCTGTTGCATAAAAGGAAATGTTTGTGAAATTTTCAGTTACAGGTTTTTAATGTTATTCTATATTATGCATGTGAATTCACAGTCTTTAAAAAAAACTGGATTAATATTTTAGAGTACTCTAAAAAAATATTGACAAGATCAGTAAAATTAAAGGAG
Source organism: Stegastes partitus (assembly GCF_000690725.1). NCBI lineage: Eukaryota > Metazoa > Chordata > Actinopteri > Pomacentridae > Stegastes > Stegastes partitus. The sequence goes on from NW_007579775.1 coordinate 41,738, forward strand.
AAAATTCTGTAAAATTTCTGCATTGTTGAATCTACTGTCCTGACCACTTGTGATGTATTAGTGATTTATCATATTTGACTGAAGGACTGCAGAGTGGCTTCACATTGTATTCTTGATCATTACTATACTTTTTAAAAAAATTTTTTTTAAATCATTGATCAGTTAAACGCAAAAAAATATTGCAAAGAAAAACAAAACTCGGGCTGCAAGGTGGAGCAGTGGTCCCGGTTAGGACACCCAGGATGTTTCCATGCGGAGTTTGCATGTTCTCCCCGTGCAGTGTGGGTTCTCTCCGGGTTCTCCGGCTTCCTCCCACACAGTCCAAAAACATGTTGAGGTTAATTGGT
>NW_007579775.1:42108-47769 GCF_000690725.1 Stegastes partitus
TGTGAAATAATGCAAGTGTTCAGACTGTAAAAACATACTCACTAGGAAACAAAGAGGTTTAATATCTGCAAAAACAGATTTAAATAAGAACAACGGCAATGGTTACAATGCCCAAACAGAACAGGTGCTGGCTTTTCTCTACACGCTGCTCGATTTTAGGAGGAGGTAGGGCTTCTCAACCAACACCGTCAGCATGTAGCTCACCACCAGCGTCAGCATCAGGTGACCAAGGAACAGGTACATCTACAGAGGGAACAACACACAGCGGTCCGAAGATATGAAAAACTGAGCCAAACCTTGGTAATACAGTTTAATGGGTGAATAAATGAGTAAAATGCTTACAAAATTGATGTCTGAGTAGTGGATCGGGGTCTCTTGCAAGCCGATGTAGGCGATGATGAACACTGGATGTATCAGGTAGCAGGCAAAACTAATGTTGGACAGAGGAACCCAGAAACTCAACGACAGGAGCCTCTTGATAAAGCCTGGAGAAACAGAAAGACAGAAGAAAATGCTGGAGAATAGATTTTGAAAGAAGCGTGTAGAAACAACAAAGGGCTTCTTGGAACTCTACCATTGCTTTATCTCATAGTGCAATCAATTAAAATGCATGCTTTCACATTGTATTTTGTTTTTCCTAAAGATGATATGCGGTTGGTCGTTTACCTCCATAGCCCTCCTCACAGGCCAGTATGATCCAGCTCACAGCCAGAGCCCACATGGGTCTGTGCAGCCCCTGATACAGAGCGTGAGGCAGGGATGGACGATGTGGAGTCTCCCTGAGGACGTAGGCCAGTCCAACCACCAGGGCCATGAGAGACAGACAGCAGAACCAACCAAGAGCTGCCTTCCACTGGACCAGCAACAAGACAGGGTGAGCTCATGAGGCAACTTTTGACTTGATCATAAACCAAATGTATGATACGGCGTTTTCAAATTCCCAGAAGAGATCCGTCATAATGTGATCCTGACGCTCCTCAATTTAATCAGATGTTCTCACCTTTTGCTTCAACAGCTGCTCTTTCTTTGTTGTCAGGTATATTCCAGTCAAGATGCCTATTAGAAATGGACCATATCTTGTGTAGGGTTTCACATAGTAATACAAAACATAATTCTCAGACGTCCTGCAGAAACAAACATATTCAATTTAGGGAAATCATTTTCAATAATATCAAAAGAAGAGAGGCTTAATGTGCAAACAAAAGAGCAAATGACAAGAGAAAATATTAATTCACATCTAGTTCACCATGAATTTCATACATTATTTATTATCCAACTCAGTCCAGTGTGATATTTTTTTGTGTGTGTGTTTGTTTTTTAATATTTTTGACCAGTAAAAGCTGTTTTATGTGTTTGGAATTTTAAAATGTGCATCTGACAGTTATTTTTTCTTTATAATTTTGTGATTTGAACTTTTATGTTACCCGAGCTGATTAATTATCGGCTCTCTTTCGATGTTATTGCTTGTGCACTTACAGAATCACAAGTGGGATGTTCGCCACATCACATTGTACTTTCTAATATTTACATTCGATCATCACCACACTTACATCGTAGACGGCTGAAAGACTGGTAGATGCATGAGCGCAGTGATAACGGCACTGGCCACAGTGGTCATCATCAGGAGGCCTCCAGCCACAACCACAAACACACCTTTGTTCCTGATAAACAAAACACAGAGTAGCTGTAGTGTACAACAACTCCAGTGATGGCTATGGTTAATACATGTAGAAATGTATTTAGAGTCACAATAAAGGATGTGAACATACAGTCTGTAAAAATAGACCAACAGAGGAGTGGTGGCATAACACTGGAAGTCTAGAGATAGGTACCAGGTCCAAGGAATGCACTGCAGAGAGATTTGGAGGTAAAATGTTAAGAAACAGGACAGTAATCTGAGTTAAAATACAGCATGTCTGAATTACTGGTTAAACGTACTATCTCATGGACTGGGAGCAGATTGCTGATCAGCAGTAAGTTAGCCCACCAGTACGTCTTACAGTCCATCAGCGTGTCTATAAATGGGAACCAGTAGGGCCCCCACTGGACCAACGAGATGAGGCCGATGGTTAGACACATGATGAACAGATGCAGCGGCTGAATCCTGCAGACAAATGAGGAGGATTTGCATGTATCATGCATACAGTATGAAGGGCTTCTCATGACTTGGACACATATGGATGTCATACCTTTTTACCCTCCTGAAGAGATAGTTTGCAACCAGACTGGGGCTCAGTTTGTCTTCAGCCCTGTTGATGGCGCCCAGCAGAGACCTGGCGCTGAGCAGACCCCTGAAATACAAAACTCCTAAAACTCACAACTTGAAACTTACAATGAAATACTTTTACTGTGGCAAATACAGAGTTGTTCCAGTCTCACCCCAGCAATAAGAAAGTGTCCACAGCCAGAAAAACAGGTCCGCTGATGGTGAGCACATGCACAGGGCTGCTTTCAACTGTCTTCCTCCAGTTTTTGTAGTTGTCTGCAACAGAGATATTGAAATAATAAGTGCATGTGAGCAAACTGAGAGACATACAGACTGCTGGTGTCCTCTCATACCGAGGTTGTTGATTACAGGGAACTGTGCAGAGTGTCCACAGATGATCCACAGCAGGCTGAGAACACGGATGCCGTTCAGCGAGGAGTAGCCTCCTCCTGGGACGGATGAGGAGGTGCTGAAGACGCCCTGGCTGGTATTCTGCAGAGAGAACGCCTGAAGACATCCGAACACACAGCTTCGAGGAAAACAAGGTCTTGTGGAGCTGGTGGTGTCTGCAGGAGACAATGTTCACTAAAGGCAAGGTCTGACACATTCAACAATAAAGGATTTACGGCTGATGATATGTTCCTGCACGTTTCGGTGAAGTTTATTTTTTGCACTCACCATTTTCTTCTGATGTGCTGCTGTTGACTTCACTGCCGGATGAGTTGTTGGTGTTCAGGGCACCGTAAAGGTTGAGGCCAGCGCTTAAAGGGGACGACTCGACCGTAGGGTTGACCTCTCTGTTCCGCTGCCACCTTATTATAGCCGTGAACAGGGAGGCTGCGAGAGGAACTGCTACCATTACACAACACACAAACCTGCAGGAGTGAAGAAAACAGGTCAATGTCAACAGATGCAAAAGTCCTGAGCTGGAAAACAGATGATTCTAGGGTTCGGTTTGCAGGTGAGAGCACATGCAGGTCTGAGTCTGATCATATACTGACAGGCAGGTGACATCAGATGCATCAGGGGCAATTGTTTGGGGCAAACAGTGAGTCATGATCATCTCCTGAGTGGACTGGTTCACCAGGATGGAAGGTAAAGGAGGAACGAGGGACATCTGACCAAACCGAAGTCTGTCTGTGAAAACGAGGTGACAACATGTAAAGCAACAACACATGACATTGCAACGAATCCACAGAAAGCTGACTTCTTAATCACTGACCATACAGCACCAGTATTTGCACCTCCTCTTCCCCGCAGGAGTCAGGAACACAGATGCCCACAAAGTACTGGACGGTTCCCTACGGCAATGAAAAACGCTTTGTTCAAAATCTACTTTTGTCACTTCATATAAAACAGTTAATTTGGCATTTTGTCCTTTTTCTTGCCGTTACCTGCCTCAGGAACACCTGGCAGTACTGTCCAGAGAAGCTGGGACCGTGGGCCGAGCGACACTGCTGCAGCAAACCAGGCCGGTTGGTATTACCTCCTTTAACGTTGCTCCCCATCTTTCCAAATGAATCGTACACTGACAACACACAGAACAGACAACCAATAAATCAAACACACCCCACGGGCCCTCTAGATAAAAAGAAAAGTCAAGTTACATATTATGTTGAATGTAACCTCCTTAAAAACTCTTAAAATACAAACGTTTAAAGTAACTGAATGAAAAAGAAAACTTCTATTTTAGCGTAGAAGTGGGGCATCGCACTTTAATTTTAGTGCACTATGATAAAGTACAATATGTCTTTTTATTCTGCACAAATTAAGCTTTAAGTGTCAATTACACAAAACAAAAAAATGAAAGTGAAATGTTTGGGTTTTTACGGATTTTAAGCGAGTTGCTTTTGTTGATTGAAACACCGCCACAAATGTGATGTAACCATCAGTTGGTGACAGCCAGGTAGGTTTTAAACCAAATGGAGAAAAATTAAACGCAATCTTTAGAAATTGTGGAGAATCATTTCAGTGCTTTAAAACTAATGGATGCAAAGTCTCTGATTATGAGGAACTGAGAATATTGTTTTATGAAGACCTCTGAATATGGATAATCTCCGTTTTTCAATTTATTTGCTCTTATGTATTTTATTAAATGATCATTTGGTTTTTGAAGTTTCTTTCTTATCGTTCTAATGTAACATGGTATTTATTTCTATCATCTCTGTGCCTTGGTGTTTGTAAATGTTTCTTTAGTTAACCAGAGGGTCCTCAGTAGAGGGGTATAGTTGCCCCTACCAACCATGGTATGGCATTTTTTTGAAAAAGTGACCTTTGACCTCTAGTGGAGCTATTTCTGCACTGATTGACCCCAAAATCTAATCATTCCGAGGAGAGGCCATTCCTAGCTCACCTGTAAAATATCAACTTGCTACACCTTAGCACTTGGACTACAGACTGTTCACAGACACACACACTTACAGACGGACACCCAATGGGACTGATTACTCTGTAGTTGCCCCCGGATCAGGGCCAACCATGAAAATGTAACTTTTGTTTTTAAGTATCTCACAGTCAAATGTTGTTACTGTCAAACTCCAAAAGGACAAATCACTGGGGAAGATTAAACGTACAGATTGTTGGATTTAATGACATCTAGTGGTGATGTTTCAGACTAAAGAACAAACGGGATGAGAGAAGACGAGGAGTTTCTGATCAGTAGTAAAACATTAAACACAAACTTTACCTCTGTCAAAGAAAGAAGAGCAAACATACATGTTAAATAAACTTATAGTTAAATGTCTTGGTGCTGCAGTTTGTGTTCAGTTCAATCAGCAACAGCTACGGCCTGGAGGTGACGCCAACGCAGACATAGCTTAAAGTAGACTATTAAGGATGACTATGTGGCGGCTCCGAAAAAACCTCAGCTTCCAATAAACTCCTCAAAAGCATCAACTTTACTCATAAAACACTCAGACAGGTATTTTTGAGGGTGTGACTGACTTGTACAGCTGCAACTAATGACTATGTTAGAAATCGGCTCTTGGGAGCTGCACAGTTACTCAGTGGCTCTCGTGTAGTTATCAGCTTTAAAATTTAACTCGAGGCTTCGGTCATGTGCTAATTAACAATACAGACCAATAATATGCTGATTGTGTGAGTTTGTAAAATAGTCGACTCCTACAGATTCTGTAATAAATTACAGAGGATGAGGTTCTTGCTGGCTGCGCCTCTTTGTTGACCTGTTGTTGACTCAGTGGAGCTGCAAATGTTAGACTTCGCTGTGAGATTTCTAATTACTATAGTCGATCTGTATTCAACCAAGCCACCCTGCTGTTTAAATAACACCCTCCCCAATACTTAGGCCTGGCAGAAACTAACTTTATCCACTTGTGCTGAACGTCCACAAACTGTGGGAAGGGGCTCCATGCTTCTATAAAACACATCAATCAGTAACACACTTTCGTCCAGTATGTGGTAATAACTTGGTAATAACTGCATGCCATTCAAACTGT